>NW_027063676.1:5000-31902 GCF_032884065.1 Artemia franciscana
TAAAACTTCTGGCAACTAAGGGCCGCGGTTTGCTCTATGCCAGGTTGCAGCCACAGCTGCAACCACAAAAAGATGAATCCCGGACTTGGGTGCTGGTTGAAGGAGGTTGATTGATGACTTTTTGAGTTCTGATGAGATTTTTTTTAGATTCTGTTATTGAGAGTTCTGATGAGTTTTTGATCTAAATACGCTTAGGAGAGAATTCCAGCAAGATAAATAATTTTTAGGCAGCAATGTTTTTCCATTGAATTAAACTGCACTGAAGATATAACTGAGATGAAACTTTTAACTGTCTTAATTAAGTTTCAGCCGTTATCGTATTTATATTTAACTTTCACTATTCATCACAGATATATTTGAATTTCGGTTATTTTTTCTTGAGAGATTAATATAAATGTAAGTAAAACTGAACAAAATTGAGCTGCATCCAAACTAGGGAGAGCCTTCTTGTTCCCTGTGGAATTTTTACTGCTCACTTGTTATACAAGAAGTGAGCAGCTGTAATGTGGATCTTAACCACTCGCTGTTGTTATTACAATTATTAAATTTGGGCATGGCTTAACATTCGAATGTTATTTTGATGGTTGTGTAATTAGAGACAGCGCAATAGCGCTGCCTAAGTAACGAGTGATGTGGACTCAATATATTATTATTATTATTTTTCATTTTTTCATTTTTTTTTTCTTAGTCAAGGGCACTTCCCACAGAAGGAGCTGTCGTAGAAACTTCAAAAGGGGCTCATTCAATTGAAGATTGAGAGGGTAGTGCCCTTTTTAATAGTCGGAAGTAATTGAATGTCAAACACAGCCCCCACGCCCATCATTTTTCAAACTCATCAAATCAAAGTTTTTAGATAGTCATTTCGTTCAGCGTAGTTTAAAGGTCCAGAAATTAAATCTTTGAGGATGATACCCCCCCCCCATCATAGCCCTTAGGGGAAGAGTTGTAAGGTATGCCCTGGGAGGAAATGAAGTTTTCGTCGATGTTGTGGTCGTATAAACTTTAAAGGAGCCTCATTGGACTGGTGATCAGAAGTTATAATGCCCTTTTTCAGAGTCAAAGTGATTGGGTCAGTTAACCCTTTCCAAACACGTCGTATTCTCCCAAAATGCATCTGATAGAAATTTTAAGATAGCCACTTGTTCAAAAAAAAGTCCAAAGATCATAGGCAGTGCAATTGCGCTGCCTAAGTAAAGAGATATGTACGAACAATGTACTATTATTTTACTTTTTTTTTAGACTAGGGCACTTCATATAGAAGGAGCTGTCGTATAAACTTTGAAAGGGGCACACTCGATGGGAAATTGCAAATTCTATTGCCCTTTTGAATAGTAGAAAGTGGTTGGAGAGAAACGGCCCCTCACGCCTATCATTTCCCCTAAAAAATCCAATCAAATTTTAGATTGTCATTTTGTTCAACGCAGTTAAAAGGTCCAGTTCATATTTCTTTAATGATTAAAACCAACCCAGAGCCCTAAGGGCAAGGGTTGTAGGTTATTTCCCGGTTGAATATAAGATTTATATGGAAAGGGTAGCTGCATAAGCTTTAGAGGGGGATCATTGAATTGGAAATTGAAAGTTGTAGTGCCCTTTTTAATAGTTGAAAGTGACTAGAGGGCAACCAGCCCCCTATCATTTCACCAAACACGTATAAAATTTTGGGATAGCCATTTGTTAAGGATATTTGAAAATTCCAGTAATTATGTCTTTGGATATGTCCCCCCCCCCCCGCCTACACGCCCCTCGGGGCAATAGCTATAAGTTATGTTAGTTGCCCATTGTGAATTTTGAAGGTTTTTATGGAGAGGGTTGTCGTATAATCTTCGAACTTGGTTCATTCAATTGGAAATCAAAAGTCCTAGGGTCCGTTTTAAGAGTCAAAAGTGATAGGAGGGCAGCTAGTACCTACCCACGTCTTCTTTTCCCCCAATGCATCTGATAAAAAATCTGAGATAGCCATTTTGTTCAAAATAGTCTAAACATCATATAAAAAGGTCTTCGGGGTTATAATAACCCCTCAGAACCTTGTTGGCAAAGGTTGTAAGCTATACTCAAAAGGTATATAAGGTTTTTTAGGGAATGGATGGTGGTAAAAACTTTGGTTAGGGGTCATTTGATTGGAAATTGGAAGTTATAGTGCTCTTTTTAAGAGTATGTGAATTCAGGGCAACCAGACCCCTTTCTCACAACCATCATTTTCCAAAACAAACATCCAATCAAATTTTTTTAGACGTCTACTTTCTTCGGTTTTGTTGAAAGATTCTAAAATTATGCCTTTGGGGACACCAACCACATAACAGCCCCCAGAACAAGGGCCGTAAGCTAGCCAATTCCTTCACTGTTTGCGCGTAGAATGCGTTATTGAGAAACGTATGCCTGTTTGACCTGTATTACTTTCCAAAAAGGCAAGGGACATTCAGGTGAGCCTTCCCGAGACATTTTTAAAATCTACAGCTTCATTAGCGCTTTACTGAAAACTATATGTTTTTTGAAGAACTTTAGAAAGTACAAATAAAATCTAACTGAATGTTTGATATATAATGCTTTTAATTGTTGAAAGATCATCAGCTCAAGATTTTATTTCACTGTAATTTTATTTTCATTTTCAAAGCTGCAATAACCGGAAAAGAAAGTATTTGTAACATGATTGGTTTTCAGTGAAGCACCAATGACGTAGTCGACTTTTGCAGTTAGAGGAGCGGGCAGCATCCACTCTTGTTTGGGGTGAAGCTATATTTGTCTTCATCAGTCTTGAAAAGAACTAATAAAATTAAAATGAATATTTGATAGTAAAATTTTAATGAAAACTGAACCTTCTTGAGTTTTTTTGGATCCACACATATACTTGTAAAAGATGTGGTAACTCGGGAAATTTCTGGTCTTGCTGCTGGGTTAGATCTTCACACAGGAGAATCAAGCAGATTTATTTTAGCTTTTCGTTCTTGTTGCTTGGTTCAAGTCCAAACTATATATTTTTAAAATCAGTGGGGTTTATAATAGAAGAGATAAGAAAGAGGGATACGAAAAAAAAAGGAATTTAGCACAATGCATGGCAGCTCTAGCTCTTTTGACCTCTTCCACCCCATTCAGGTAAGGGGTTTTGAGAATTCAGGGGTTGAGAAGTTATTTTCTGGTAAATGGTCCTAGGGCTTATATTAAAATCAACGCTTTTATCTCAAAATTCCACTAAAACGTGAAAAAAATACATTTTCCTATAGCATTTTTAGGATGTATTTAAACGTTCACTTATTGTAAATGTGGGAGGGGGTGTTGTTGCTGTTGTCTTTTAAATTTTTGGTACTTGCGTGTTATAGCAACCACTCTCAGGAAGTGAAATTAGGTTAATCATAATGAAATATACCAAGTTATGTTAAGGTTGTTTATGGGCAGGAATTCTACTATAAGCTGAATTTACCAGCTAGATATTTGACGTTGTGGATGCAGCTGAGGGCTAACTGCCTCCCAATTAATGCAAGATTTATTAAATATTCTACAGAAAGATGTTCCAACGAAGACAGATCTACTAGCCCGCTTTGCAGAGTTAAAGAGGATTATTTATTGTATTGTTTAAGCCGGTGCCTGGGGCTCTCTACGATAAGGGAAGGGATATTTGGAAATAATAAGTTGATACTTCCAGGTGTCTTTAAAAGTTTAAGCAAGGTATCTGGAAATTTTGTTAAATAGAAAAAATAATAATAAATAAATAAAGACATCTCAGTAAAATGTAAATGTAATGTTTTATTTATGTCTTTTTCCGAGTGTTAAGCGTTCTTTTCAAGGACCCTTTTTTCAAGTATTAAGTACTAGTATTAGGTTAAGGCGGCCTTTCATTTAATTGGTTTATGATGATTGCTGATCAAAGTTTATGTTATTTGTGTCTTTCGTTTATGTTATTGTACTGTGTTCATGGCTGCATGTTTGGCTTTACAACACACTTATCTATCTATCTATCTATACCAAGATATGATGAAAATATAATACTTTAGTAAAAAAATTATGGACGCTACAACAGATAATTATGGAAAGCAGGTCGCCCAGAACCCATTATGTTAAATAACTAAACTAACCACCTCTATGTACTAATATTTAATTAAGCTATATTTACATACCAATTTATATTGCTCTGGCTAAGCTGATTATCTCTGAATTGACAAATTAAACCGGTTACCTTACAGATCAAGAACAAAGTGTGGTCGCTATATCACGTAATTACACAATTTTTATTGATATTATCCTAAAAAAGGCACTCTTCAGTGGAAACACTTCCAAGAAAGGTATTTCTCAAAATATAGAGGGAAGAGAGAGAAAACCTTGGGGGTTGTGCCCTTCCCCAAATTGAGGTATTAGTTAATCTTAAGAAAGAAGGACTAATATAACTGGATTACGAAAATACGTCACAGAAATAAACCAACGAAAGGAAAGCATTTTTTTTTACTAGAGAAACATGGGAAAGTAATCCTTTTTTTCAGCTTTTTCACACTAGAAACCTTATACACATTACCCCTGGTAAAATCAACATGTTAAATGAACATTACCAATGGAACAAAAGTCATCCTATGTTGTCAAATCAAGCCTTAAAACTTTGCTTATGCAGTAGTCGCAATGACAGCCACAAACAGCCGAGACTGGATAAGACTATGTTTTGAATGGCTATGAATTGAAGATAATAAAGCTTCTTCTGTCATAAAGCTTTATAGATAAGAACGGCTCTTTTTCTCAATTGCTATCACGATCTAAGATGAGGTAAATATGCATTTCCAGTCTAGACAAAAAAAATGTGCAGTTCTTATGATGGAATATGTAAAGAGTGTATAGAATGTAAGGAATGTAATAGCATTCTAGATAAAATCGGCTATTTTACTCAATTGCTATCACGAGCTAAGATGAGGTAAACGTGCATTTCCAGTCTAGACAAAAAAAATGTGCAGTTCTTATGATGGAATATGTAAAGAGTGTATAGAATGTAAGGAATGTAATAGCATCAAGGAGGCACACTCGTGCCTCTATAAAGAGGCGACACACGACAATGTTAAGCGATCTTCGGTTCCAGTGGTCGCAGACGGATGGGGAGGGATGCATTTCGTAGCCCGAGCTCCAACTAAGAAACCTGCAAAATTTCATCCCCCTCCAACTTTTTCTTCATGGGGAAAATCTGGCCGAAAGTTTCGACCTGTCAACCCAAGCCCCCCTTTAACGTTGTCCGATCGGGCTGAAATTCACAAGTTAAGGTCCCCTAGGGCCCAGGAGCTTATCCGCGAAATTTCAGCTTGATCCGATAACTCCTTCCCTGTTTTCCAGAAACCACGCATAGCCACTTAAAATTCATTTACTTTCTTTTTCGCCACGCCTACAGGTCACATCCGACATCGGATCTGGGTGTACGAAGACTCATTCGATGCGGAATTCTCCGAGTAAGTGCCCATGAAAGTTTCGTAGGAAAATCTTAACCCCCCGAAAGTTTCGACCCTCCAACTCCCCCCCACCCCTTTTAACGTTGTCCGATCGGGCTGAAATTCACAAGTTAAGGTCCCCTACGGCCCAGGAGCTTATCCGCGAAATTTCAGCTTGATCCGATAACTCCTTCCCTGTTTTCCAGAGACCACCCATTAGCTATTTAAATTAACGGATTTCTCTCCATAAGAGCCCATGTTAATTTGAAATTTTTAAAAGCTATTGAGAAGTTATATTTACACACATGCAAGTTATTAGCTCAGTTGGTAGAGCGTGAGACTTTTAATCCTCGGGTCAAGGGTTCAAGTCCCTTACGGGCGGTTTTTTTTCACAACATCAAAAAAATTTTGATAACACCTGGACAGCTTATCATTTGAGAGATAACAGAATATTAGCTTCTTATGAGCAAAAGAAACATTTCGGTCATTCTATCTATTTTTTTTTCTATTTTATACAATGATTTAAAAGCGGGGGGGGGGTTCCTCTCCTAATTCCTGTACGAGGAGTACAGGAATTATTAAATTACATCCACCATGGATTGTAGAAAAACGTACAGAATTAATATGAAAAAAATTAAACCTGTACAAAAGAGTCTTTAAAAGCGGGGGGTTTGCCTCTCCTAATAGTCTTCTTATAATCCTAATAGTCTAATAGTCCCATGTTAATTTTTGAAATTCTTAAAAGTTACGAATATCAACATTCAAGTACATCAAAATAATCAGCTCGGCACGGCGAGAATGACTGCAAGCATCATAAAAATCCAGCTCCATTCCAGAAAAATTTTTGATAACACCTGGACAGCTTATCATTTGAGAGATAACAGAATATTAGCTTCTTATGAGCAAAAGAAACATTTCGGTCATTCTATCTATTTTTTTCTATTTTATACAATGATTTAAAAGCGGGGGGGGGCGGCAGCCACCCAAGTTCCTCTCCTAATTCCTGTACGAGGAGTACAGGAATTATTAAATTACATCCACCATGGATTGTAGAAAAACGTACAGAAATAATATGAAAAAAACTTCGTTTTCTTAAAGAGTTAAAGAGGCTGCGTCCCAAAGTCGAACCTTAAAACGTACAGGAATTAGAAGAGGCAGTTGGGGGGCTGCCGCCCCCCAAACCCCCAGCTTTTAAAGACTCTTTTGTACAGGTTTTTTGTTTTTTTGCTAACCCCCAGTTCTTGGCTTCGGAAAGGCCCTCTTTTAATTAACAAAAAATTGAAATGAATGAATAATGGAATAACTTCGAAAAATGTTAAACACAAGAGGACAGGAGAACCATTGCGCCGAAACTAGTAATTAGTAACAATGAAGTCCCCCCCCCCAAAAAAAAAACCTGTACAAAAGAGTCTTTAAAAGCTGGGGGTTTGGGGGGCGGCAGCCCCCCAACTGCCTCTTCTAATTCCTGTACGTTTTAAGGTTCGACTTTGGGACGCAGCCTCTTTAACTCTTTAAGAAAACGAAGTTTTTTTCATATTATTCTAGATAAAATCGGCTATTTTACTCAATTGCTATCACGAGCTAAGATGAGGTAAACGTGCATTTCCAGTCTAGACAAACAAACGTGCAGTTCTTATGATGGAATGTGTAAAGAGCGTATAGAATGTAAAGAATGTGATAACATTGTAGATAAAAATGACTATGACTGCTGTCAAACAGTTCGTGGTAACGAACTCTTAGAAAAAAGCGACTCGTGCCAACAGTAACCAAATTCTAAAAAAACTGAAATTTGATAAATTATGTAATATATATATATACCCCTTTGTACATAGGAGTGATTAAAGGGATTCCTGAACCCCTTGACGCAGAGGTCATTCAAAGTCTAGTTTCTGGACGTGAGAAAGCCGAACAATGTAGAAAATCACGTGCATTCAAGCTGTATTTTCTATGTTGTGAATCCCTCGATACTGCCACAAAACTGACAATGAAAGGGGTCTTTGAAAGTTTCAGAATTCAAGAATCCGTCTTTATTCCGAAACATTCCTACAATTGCCAAGAATCTGGCCACATAGCAGCCATTGTAAAAACATATCGAAGTGTGCCTATTGTGCTCAAAATAACCACGGTGCAACGAAAGAAAATCTCTGCCAGAATGTGATGTGGTACCTAAGCTGTACAAGCACCCGGCACACATGCTACCACGCTAGCTGCCCATCTAACAAGTAACAAGTCAGCGAAGTTAATGACCTCAAACGCCCAAAATGAATAAATTTTATATTGACAAGCGTTTCGTCTCCTGGAATATGAATGGTAGTCTTAGTACCAAAATTACCGTGCTTGAGCAGCTCTGCCTCACCGAAGAAATTATTTGTCTCCAAGAACACTTTCTGTCTAACGACACTAGAAATATATTCGATGCCTTACACATAGTTCATTTTGTACCAGTGAAAAACCTAAGAAACGAGGGAGCCCCTGAGGTGGACTTGCCATGCTAATAAGTGAGCATATCAACTCCGAATTGTTTGCTAATTCCGACCATTTCTTATCAGTTAGAGTTGGGGAGACTTTTATAATAGATGTGCACCTGCCCACCGACTACAGATATGATTGCTCTGAAATGAAGTTTCCTCTAGCCCGCAAAGAACTGGGGAAATGTATGAATAAAATTAATGCTTCTCATCTCCATTGGATTTTATTGGGGGACTTTAATTGTGATATATCCAAAAGTGAAAGCACAGCTCTTCTGCTTGGTCAGATTCCAAATGAAAGTGCTCTTGTACTGATATCGGGTGACTTCACATACATTCACCCTACCGGATCAGTGTCTAACCTTGTCCTTGTATCATGTCCTTGTATCTAGAAGTATTTTTAGTAGCTCATTAACAGTAGATGTGCTCCGTGAATTTTTTTTTGTTTCCGACCATTTACCGCTATCGTTACGAATCAGTGCGCGCTATCGACCATTTATCGAATGCGCGCAAATCGACCTTTAAAATGGAGAACTATCATTAAATGGAGTAAAGCCGATTTGGCTCAGTATCAGCATTGTCTTGATAATCTACTTCTGAAGATAATTTATACCTTTTGACTTGCTCCAAACATCATTACCTATTCCCACGTCTGAAATTCGTCTACAAAAAAATATGTACTCGTCACTTATTTCGCATGCGCTACTACAAGGGGAATCACAATTTGTCCCTCGATCTAAAGTCCGTGTTGGGTCACAAGGTAATGGTTCGTCCGGGGACCCATCCCTTGTTGAAGCCTACCACAAGGCCAAATTTTGGCTAGGCATATGAATAGAATGTGGGAAACCCAAGAACGGCATTGTAAACCAAATATGGATTTCCACAAAGCGCCATTTTTCCAAAGAACTGCAAAAACATAGAGCCGCTATTCGTTCTGATTTTTCAGAAAAGATCATGAGTAATCCAACGCTTCTATGGAAAAGTTTGACCCGTAACCAGAGTGAAAGAAACGCTCCGTCAGCTCATATCTCTGCTGAGGCTTGGCAACAGCATTTTTTGAAAGAGTTTTCCGAACCTGATTCCAAGTAGAATATCCCTTAAATGTGACCTTAACCGGATACTGTCAAAAAAGGCTTCCTATCGGTGACACTCTTAAAGCAACTAGAAGGCTCTTGATCCTTTAATTTCCAGTGTCAAACAGCAACTGCATACGGAAGCTTACTGGCAAATAAACTTTGACTCAACCGCAAACTGCTAGCTAAACTTTACAATGCTTCTGCACTCCTGAATTTCCTATACCTTGCACCTTTTTGGCGTACGTTTACGATAACTGAGACGAAAGAACTTCGGCGGATCTATTTTCGGTATGCCAAATATCTGCTTGCCCTTCCACCATGGTCAAGCAATTCCTGGGTCATTAAAAGATACGGCATCATAGACCCGAATGCTTCTATCAGAAAAAGCATAGAAGCTTATAATAGTAGAATTGGTCGGCACCCATGGAGCGCTATTTTGATACAATGAATGTTTTGCTTTTGCTTTTGTATGTTTTAATTGTTTTTAAGTAAAATGAAATGTTGTTTAGTTTTTTAGGTCATTTTGTTTTTCCTCTTTTCTTTTATTCACATTTTACTCCGTTTTTCATGTGTATTATAACGGGTTATAAATAAATTTAGTTCAATTCAATTCAATTATAGGCGACATGAAAACGTCATAAAGCCTTTAGCAATTCTTTCAATTTTATATATATAAATCTGTATGGTACTGATCAATAGCCCTTTCACACTACGCCTTAGATCCTATCACCATAGCATAACTTGAGATTTGTTAGTTTGTGATCTTACGTAGCAAATTATGTCCGTAATTATGTCCGTAGTTTTTTAGGTCATTTTCTTTTTCCTCTTTTCTTTTATTCACATTTTACTCCGTTTTTCATGTGTATTATAACGGGTTATAAATAAATTTAGTTCAATTCAATTCAATTATAGGCGACATGAAAACGTCATAAAACCTTTAGCAATTCTTTCAGTTTTATATATATAAATCTGTATGGTACTGATCAATAGCCCTTTCACACTACGCCTTAGATCCTATCACCATAGCATAACTTGAGATTTGTTAGTTTGTGATCTTACGTAGCAAATTATGTCCGTAATTATGTCCGTAGTTTTTTAGGTCATTTTCTTTTTCCTCTTTTCTTTTATTCACATTTTACTCCGTTTTTCATGTGTATTATAACGGGTTATAAATAAATTTAGTTCAATTCAATTCAATTATAGGCGACATGAAAACGTCATAAAACCTTTAGCAATTCTTTCAGTTTTATATATATAAATCTGTATGGTACTGATCAATAGCCCTTTCACACTACGCCTTAGATCCTATCACCATAGCATAACTTGAGATTTGTTAGTTTTATGATCTTACGTAGCAAATTATGTCCGTAATTTAGGCAGTGCCAATTAGACTCGAGCTCTAATTATAATTTTAAATTAAGTAAGTTTACATTAAGATACTGAAAATTCAACATAATAACAACAAACTGGTATTTCTGGATGAGCAATTAATAAGGAAGTTTTAGAAAAAGTAAGCCACGTTTATCAGCCACCTGGGGGCTGTAGTCGAGGCAGGAGTTCTCTGCATGAAATGCGATTTTGGACCTTGCCAAAGAATGTTTGGAATAGTGATGGCGCAAAGTGTAGAGCAAGGGTATAAAATAAAATTTTGTGTCAAACTGGCCGTGAATATTGCAGATGCATTTAAAAAGTTTCAGCAAGCCTACGGAGATTACTTGATGTCTCAGAACTAGACTTTTCAGTGTCAGAGGATGGGGAAGGAGTCCATCGATAACAACGAGTGCCCGGGGTACCCTTCAAAGACCAAAACTAATGATGAACAATCTGAAAAATCCATGAAAACTCTTAAATAGGGATCAACGACTGAATGATTGGATGGAAGTTGTCATGAGTAATGTGCCAAAAACAGTGGTTCACAGAATTTTAATGAATGATTTGTGTATAAGAGAAGTGCCCGCATTTATGTCCCCAAAGTCCTTGTGAACGTAATAAAGGCCCAGCATATTGCAACACGTCAAGACCTGCTTGAATGCTATAAAACTGATTATAACTTCTTAGACAGAGTCATCATAGGAGACGAAAGATGGGTTTTCAAGTCTAATCCTCAATCCAAACGCCGCTGTAGAATGAAAAAATCCTGCGTAGGGGTCACACTCATCGTGTTTTTTCTTCAACAAAGATTGAAAGCATCGCAAATCTGTGCTCAAAAGAGAGATTATTAACAACGGTATTGGTGAGTTCAAAAATATCGATGGACAGAGTTCAACAATACCTAAAATATTAAATCAAAATTATCCCTTCTGAAGATGCAATATGATGCAAGATTGAACTTGATATCGGTAGTTGTAGTATTATCTTCACAAGTAAACGTAATTCGCATTTTTGGGAAAGTTTTTTTGCCTAAACCAGCGTATTATAATTTGAATAGTTGGCTGTTTATTTTTATGACATTTTTTGACGATTGAAAAATATCTGTTCTTTTTATCCTAGTTATTCTGTATCTCCTACTTGAGTACCGCTTTTACTTATTCAATTTTTAAAAAAAACGCGTTTTATCACAATTTGAATCCCCTTTTCTGGTTCTCTGTACCATGTAATTATTAAGGGCCTAATAGCTAAATGACCTTGCAAGACTTTTGAACAACACTGCGTGATGTATAGCAAGTATGATGTATAGATGTATTGATGTATAGATGATGTATAGATGTATACATCATCTATACTGCGTGATGTATAGATGTATTGCTAAGTCATACGATAATAGTTTATTAGCCAGAACCTTGGCATTATAGATTTAGCTTTCTTTCTTACGAAATTATTTTATAGACTAGGCATATTTGAATATGACGCTATAGTTATGAAACATCCATACACCTGAGAATTTACATGTGAATTTTTAATGAGACTGAGTTTTAATTAAATATAATTATTAAATTTATCTAAAAAACATTTGCAACTATTGAATCTTGCACTACGAAAATCCACCGAGTCACACCGCACTCATTGTTCGCGAATTGCTAGTGAAAATGAACGTTGCTCCATATCCCCAGCCACCGTTCAGCCCAAATCTAGGCCCACTGAAATTCATTTTATGCGCGAGAATGAAGACATCACCATACGAGCATCACCACGAGACGCTGGAACCGGCAAAAGGTGTTTCGACAACCTGTCTAAAAGAGGTCTCCGTTGACTCCTTCCAGGATACCTACGCGAAGTGGGTAAAAACTTGAAAAAGGTTGATCAAGCTGGAAGGACATTATTTTGAAATGTGTTACCTCATTTGTAAGCGCGTGTCAAATAAATATTTTTTAGCAACAAAATTACCAGAGCTTTTGGGACAAATCCTATAGGCTATAATAACCGAATTAATAGACATCCATGTGTTCCATTTTGAAACATTATCATTTGTGTCACGTTTCTTTTGATACTATTATGCCTGTATTATGTTATGAATTTGTTTTATTTGTGGTTCTCTGCATTGTTCTATTACTATTAATTGTATGTTGGGTATCCATTACGGAAGTAGGAAGCATATAAAACGAGAAAAATCATAGGAAGAATACATTAAGCAGTCCAGAAGAAATAAAAATGATAAATTCTTTTTGAAACTAAAACATGTTAGCGAGTTAGATCTATTTACCCTGGAAGGGCTCATGTTCAGGAGTATTGTGAAGCTACTTATTGAACCTTTTGGATTGAAAGAAAATAGAAGTAGTCCTGTATGTCTGCGTATTCCGTTCAATGCCAATTTATGGCTTTTACTTTATAGGGAAGGGGGAGTAGGTCAGGGTATTTTCCCCTGTCCAAGGTAAGTACATTTTTTGTTCGGGTTTTTTCTTTGGACAGCCCAGGTCAAACGGCAAAACTATTATTTTGAAATTCATGTTTTTAAATGGTCATTTGATGTTACAGATGCTGACGAGAATGAGCGGAACATTGTAATTCGTCTAATTTTTAAATGAACTTTCATCGTTAGAGCTTATATCTTAAACTTTTTTCATTATCCATGACCAATTTTGCATCATCTCCTCCCTTTCAGCTTCCTTATTTACATTTATTCTTTTGATTTTTATCTTCCTTTTTTTTACAATTATGAACATCTTTTTTTTACTATCTATCAACAATTTTGTATTTATTTTCTTAATTTAAGCTTATCTATATTCCTTCCTCAGAGCTTTTCTTTCCTTTTTGCCGAATTATAAACATCTATTTCTACAATCTAGAAATAATTTTGCATTTACTTCTTACTTGAAGCTTATTTATATTCCTTCTTTGGAGATCATTTCATTAAAAGAAATCACAATAAAAAAAAAACGTGGCATTTTCTTATCATTACCCGACTGCGTAATTATATATTCTAGTATTTACTTTACTGACGTAAGCAATAGACAAATATCAATCTAAACTGAGAAAAAAAAAACGTATTGATTCTTCTTATCTGACTATTGATTCTGTTTAAAAAAAAAGGCTCAAGTGTCAGAACTAATTTATATGCTATATTTTCATAAATTATGGTCTTTGTGACTTTAGATTTCAAAAAAAGCTAAACTAAATACACTAAAATATACTAAAAACATACTAAACCACACATAATAAAATATAATAAACTGAATATACCTAAATATGCTAAACTAAATATATTAAGATATGCTAAAATATGTTAAACTAAATATATTGTACTATAAGATACTAAAAAATGCTAAAAGCACACTAAACTAAACATAATAAAATACACTAAACTAAATATGCTAAGATATACTAATATAAATATACTAAAATATATAAAAATAATATATGGCACTAAGAGATGCTAGTTATTCTAAACTAAATATC
This sequence comes from Artemia franciscana, assembly GCF_032884065.1. NCBI lineage: Eukaryota > Metazoa > Arthropoda > Branchiopoda > Anostraca > Artemiidae > Artemia > Artemia franciscana. The sequence continues at coordinate 18,768 of NW_027063676.1, forward strand.
TGAAATATGCTACTAAGCTAAACATATTAAGATATAATAAACTAAGTATACTAAACTAAATACAATAAAATATATAAAAGATATACTAAAACAAGTATGCTCAACTAAATACACTGAAATATACTAAACTAAATATGGTAAAATATACAAAAATATTCTAAACAAAATATACTAAAAAAATAATAACTAATCTGAATACACAAAAATACGTTAAAATAATATATGGTACCAAGAAATACTAAAATATACTAAAAATATGCCAGACGTGAAAAAAAAATTCTGGAGCAATGGGTAAAACTTCCTTTGAAATTTATATCTACTTGTAAAAGAATGACGAAAAAAGAATAACTAATAACTAAGAAAAGAATAACTAATCTAAATACACAAAAATACGTTAAAATAAATATATGGTACCAAGAAATACTAAAATATACTAAAAATATGCCAGGCGTAACAAAAAATTCTGGAGCAATGGGTAAAACTTCCTTTGAAATTTATATCTACTTGTCTATATTGTTGTGGATGAGATAAAAATCTCAAGAAGCCCTCAGCAATTTTTTCAGTTTTAATGCCATAAATACGTGGGATACTGATCAATGGTCCTTTCATACTATGTCTTTAAATCACACTGGCATAACTTAAGACAATACGTTATGTAATCTTACGAAGCAAATTATCTCCGTAATGTAGGCAGTGGCAAGAAGACTCGAGCTCTACTTAGAATTTTAAATTCAGTATGTTTACGTTAAGATATTGAAAATTCAACATAGTAGTAGCGAACTGGTGTTAAAATAATTTGGAAGTAAAATAATAAGATTTCCTTAGAAAGTCCTTCACCCTCAATGAGAGCTTGAATTCCAACTTCTATTCCAGAGCTCCTAATTTTTGTATAGTTTCCTTATGATGATTGCGATGATTTTAGACGATGACTTTGCCTAATGTGAAAGGGCTTTTGTAAGTGCGAAAGCATAGGAAATTAAGGATCTAGTGTCAAAGGCACATAAATAACAATAAACAGTGGCTTAAGCATGTGTTCTTTCCAGGGGAGGGACAGTATACCAAAAATAAGAAATTAGTTTGTTCTTAGGTGAAACTTTTAAAAAGGTTTCAGGACAGGGGTCTTTTGATGAGTTTCAGGGTGAAGGAGTCCCCTCTAAGGTTTAATATGCTTCCATCAGCTGATTCATTAAAGCATATTGTTTCCATTGAGGGTAAAAAGAAGGGTTCCAATGATAGGATACTGATAAATGGTGATTGGTATACCAAATAATTGGTTAGTAAATGCGATTTTTTTCTGGAGACGTTGCAGGATAGAAGAAAAAGTTCAAGGGCTTCACAGGTGAGATCAATTTAGTTGTGGGTTATCAAACAGTTCGTGGTAACGAACTGTAGTAAGGAGCGACCCGGCTCAATAGTAAACGGAACTCTAAAAACGGAATTTTGATACCATTAAATATATCAAAGGGCCAGATTTTTATGCTGATTTTAAATATATAATTTTCATCAAATTTAGTCTTACTCATCAAAAGTTACGAGCCTGAGAAAATTTGCCTTGTTTTGGAAAATAGGGAGAAACACCCCCGAAAGTCATACGATCTTAACGAAAATCACACCATCGCATTCAGCGTATCAGAGAACCCCACTGTAGAAGTTTCAAGCTCTTATCTACAAAAATGTGGAACTTCGCATTTTTTGCCAGAAGACTGATCACGGGTGCATGTTTATTTGTTTGTTTGTTTTTTGTTGTTTTTTTTCTCAAGGATGATCGTATCGACCACGTGGTCCTACAATGTCGCAAGAGGGCTCATTCTAACGGAAATTAAAAGTTCTAGTGCCCTTTTTAAGTGACCAAAAAATTGGAGGGCACCTAGGCCCCCTCCCACGCTCATTTTTTTCCAAAGTCAACGGATCAAAATTCTGAGATATCCATTTTGTTCAGCATAGTCGAAAAACATAATAACTATGTCTTTGGGGCTGACTTACTCCCCCACAGTCCTCAGGGGAGGGGCTGTAAGTTACATAATTTGACCACCGTTTACATACAGTAATGATTATTTGGAAGTGTATAGACCTTTTCAGGATGATTTTTTGGTTTGGGGGGGTTGAGAGGAGGGACTATGTGGGAGTATCTTCCCTTGGAGGAATTTGTCATGGGAGGAGAGAAATTTCATGAAGGGGTGCAGGATTTTCTAGCATTATTTAAAAAAAATGAAAAACTAAATATGAAAAAGTTTTTTCAACTGAAAGTAAGGACCAGCATTGAAACTTAAAACAAACAGAGATTATTACGCATATGGGGGGTCCATCTCTTTTTAATAGCTCGCTCTTTACGCTAAAGTATATTTAGTAATTTCAACTATTTATTCTACAGCCTTTGTGATTCAGGGATAAATCTTAAAGAATTGAGACAAAATTAAAGCTTTAGTGTAAAGAGTGAGGTATTAATGAGGGGGCAAACCCCCTAATATACATAATAAAAATGTACGAATATAGAAGTTCGTTACGTAAGTTAATTTTAAGTTATGTATATTTTTTACTAATAAAAACATTTGTTAAAAATTAAAAATTCTAGTTGCCTTTTTAAGTAACCGAAAAATTGGAGAGCAACTAGGCCTCCTCTCCCACCCTTTTTCTCAAAATCGTCTGATCAAAACTAAGAGAAAGCCATTTAGCAAAAAAAAAAGTTAATACGCAAATTTGTTTTAATTATTCATTTGCGGAGAGCCAAAATAAAAACATGCATTAATTCAAAAACGTTCAGAAATTAAATAAAAAAAACAAGTTTTTTTAGCTGAAAGTAAGGAGCGACATTAAACCTTAAAACGAACAGAAATTACTGTATGAAAGGGGGTGTTCTTCCCTCAACGTCCCACTATTTACGATAAAATTATTATAAAATTATTTACTGTTTAATAAAGCAGAATTGAGAGAAAGAGTAAAACTTTAGCTTAAAGAGCAGGACGTTGAGGGAGGAACAGCTCCTTTCATACACGGAGTAATACACGGAGTGGCTATTTGTTGTCGTAAAAACTTCAAAAATAGATCATTCGATTTGAAATTGAAAGGGCTAGTGCCCTTTTTAATAGTTGAAAGTGAATGCCCACCATTTTTCCAAACATATCCAATTAAAATTTTGAGATAGCCATTTTGATCAACGTAATTGAAAGGTCCAGAAGTTATGTCTTTAAGGATGACAAACCCCCCACAGACCTCAAAGCAAAGCTTATAATTCGAATTTTATCGAGTAAAATTCGGAGGGGGCTCATTGCATTGGTGATCAGAAGTTCTAGTGACCTTTTTAAGATTAAGAGCGATCGAAAGGGTGGATATCCTCCCACACACCTCGTACTTTCCTGAAATGCATCTGATAGAAATTCTGAGATGGCCATTTGTTGTCGTAAAAACTTCGAAAAGAGATAATTCGATTTGAAATTGAAACGGATAATGCCCTTTTTGATAGTCGAAAGTGTTTTGAGGGAAACTAGCCCCCTTCCCATACCCACCATTTTCCCATGCATATCCAATCAAAATTATGAGATAGTAGTTATGTTTAACGTAATTGAAATGTCCGTAAATTATGTTTTTGAGGATGACAGCCTCCACAGCCCTCAGGGCAAAGTTTGTAAGTTCTACCCTGGGGGGCAATGAAGGTTCATATTTAAAGGGTGATCTTATCAAATTCTTATCAAATACTGATATGTATTCCTTAAAGTTTAAATAATTCGTGATTTATTAAAGTTAAAACATTTTAAACGTAATTTAGAGTCAACTTTTAAGAGTCAAAAGTGAGTCGAGGGACGTCAGCCCCCCTGCCCCCAGCCTTATATTCCCCAAAACATGTGTGTTTGAAATTTTAAGACAGCGATTTCGTTTAGCATTGTTGAAAGGACCAGTATTGGGGATGTCAACCTCCCGACAGTCCTCAGGACAAGGGCTGTAAGTAGTAGGCTGTAAGACAATTCGTTCATTGTTTACACACGGTATATGTTATTGAGAAAGGTATGCATGTTTGAAGACGAAGGGTATTCAGGTGGTGTGCATGAAAGGTATGCAGGTTTGACGACGAAGGGTATTCAAGGGTATATATATATATATATATATATATATATATATATATATATATATATATATATATATATATATATATATATATATATATATATATATATATATATATATATATATATATATATATATATATATATAAGTTGTCTGTCTGTGTGTCTGTCTGTAAGGTGACGTCATGTTTCTGTGTCGACTGACGTCATGAATTTAGTTGTCGTCATTTTTGCTATGACGGTGACGTCATTAAAGATATTTGATCATTCCTTTTTTATTTTTAGTTTTTTTTTTGTAGTTTTTACATTTTTTAGTTTTTTTTATTTTTATTTTTTTAGTTTTCTTTTTCTCCTTTATTTTTCAGTTTTTTTCCTTTTTTTTTAGTTTCTTTCGTCTTTTTCAGTTTTTGGTTTTTTATTAGTTTTTCTTTTTTTTCTTTTTAGTTTTTTTCTGTTTTTACCTTTTTTTAGTTTTTTTTATTTTTATTTTTTTTAGTTTTCTTTTTCTCCTTTATTTTTCAGTTTTTTACCTTTTTTTTAGTTTTTTTTTAGTTTTTTAGCTTTTTTAGTTTTTTTAGTAGTTTTTACCTGTTTCATCTTTTGTATTAATGCTAAAGCCAAGGTTCGAACCTGGAACCTCTCGGACCTAGAACCTGGAACATAACGCTTTACCAACTCAGCTTCTTCGGCTTGAATACATTTACTTTTTTATTTTTTTTTTTAGTTTTTTTTTTAGTTTTCTTTTTCTCCTTTATTTGTCAGTTTTTTTCCTTTTTTTAGTTTTTTTTTCTTTTTCAGTTCTTAGTTTTTAGTTGTTTTTCTTTTTAGTTTTTGACTACTAAGGTCCCTGCGTCGGCCCTGTAGTGCATTCCTGCAGCATGGTTCGATCTCTGGGTCCCGTATTACCACGCTAAGGTCAAACCCACTGCGCCAACACAGGTAGTTATATAACTGAGCTACTTCGGCTTGAATACATTCGTTTTCAAATTGGTATGTGATGAAATAATTCAGACGGTCATATGCGGACAGTGAAGTCACTCGACAGACACACAGACAACTTATTTATATATATATATATATATATATATATATATATATATATATATATATATATATATATATATATATATATATATATATATATATATATATATATAGATTTTATTTTTTTTAGTTTTCTTATTCTCCTTTATTTTTCAGTTTTTTTCCTTTTTTTAGTTTTTTTTTCTTTTTCAGTTTTTAGTTTTTTTTATTAGTTTTTAGTTTTTGAATACTAAGGTCCTTGCGTCGGCCCTGTAGTGCATTCCTGCAGCATGGTTCGATCTCTGGGTTCTGTATTACCACGCTAAGGTCAAACCCACTGCGCCAACACAGGTAGCTATATAACTGAGCTACTTCGGCTTGAATACATTCGTTTTTGAATTGGTATGTGATGAAATAATTCAGACGTCATATGCGGACAGTGACGTCACTCGACAGACACACAGACAACTTATTTTTATATACATAGATATATATATTTTATATATATACTAGCTGTTGGGGTGGCGCTTCGCGCCACCCCAACACCTTGTTGGTGGGGGCGCTTCGCACCCCCCCCAAAGCCCCCCCGCGCGCGTAAGTCGTTACGCGCCATATTAGTTACGCGCCATTGTAGTTGTGTCCCTATGTCCCACCTGTGAATATAGATAGATATATATATATATATATATGTTTTTAACTACGTAAAACTTGCGAATATACAACATTCTTTGCTGTCCCATTGTCTGTGCATATAAATAGATTGTCAGGTTTACCGACTCTTGAACATGCAACATATAATGGTCCATGGGAAAACAATCCGTATTCAGATCTATACCTCATGATTCTAATGATTGCCCTTGAGCTTTGTTGATGGTGATTGCTAATCGACCATTCCCTGAGTCGCCATCGTCATTTATATATCCCCCTGTGCACCCCGGCGTCCCCTTTGTAGTTATGTCCCTGTGTCCCGGTCCTCATTTATATTCCCTGTGTCCCGGTCGTCATTTGTGTCCCGGTGTCCCAGTCTGTGATTTCTCTTTGAGTGTCCCGGGCGTCATTTATATTCCTTGTGTCCCGGTGTCCCGGTCGTCATTTATATCCCCCTGTGCCCCCCGGCGTCCCCGTTGTAGTTGTGTCCCTGTGTCCCGGTCGTCATTTATATTCCCTGTGTCCCGGTCGTCATTTGTATCCCGGTGTCCCGGTCTGTATATACATTCGTTTTTTAGTTTTGTTTTTCTCCTTTATTTTTTTCCTTTTTTCTTTTTTTTCTTTTTTAGTTTATTTAGATTTTTAGATTTCTTATTAGTTTTTAGTTGTTTTTTTCTTTTTAGTTTTTTTGTAGTTTTTACTTACCTTCTTTTTAGTTTTTTTAGTTTTTTTTTACTTATGTCCTGGTCGTCATTTATACTCCCTGTGTCCCGGTGCTTTGTTGATTGCTAATCGAACATTCCTTTTGTCCCGGTCGCTTTCTCTTTGAGTGTCGTCATTTATTTAGATTGTCAGGTTTACCGACTCTTGAACATGCAACATATAATTGTCCATGGGAAAAACAATCCATATTCAGATCTATACCTCATGATTCTAATGATTTCCCTTGAGCTTTGTTGATGGTGATTGCTAATTTAGTTTTTTTTCGTTTTTTCTTTTTACTTTTTTTTTTAGTTTTTATCTTTTTTATTTTTTTTTATTTTTATTCTTAATTTTATTAGTTTTCTTTTTCTCTTCTATTTTTCAGTTTTTTCCTTTTTTTTAAGTTTTTTTTTTAGTTTTTAGTTTTTTTAGTTTTTTAGTTTTTTTAGTTTTTTTAGTTTTTTAGCTTTTTTATTTTTTTTTATTAGTTTTTAGTTTTTTTTTGTAGTTTTTGCCTTTTTTTAGTTTTTTCAGTTTTTTTTTAGTTTTTAGTTTTTTACCTTTTTTAGCCTAACCAGGATTTGAACCTGGGACCTTCATTCTCCGTTCTGACACCCTTTCTCATCGAGTGACTACTCCAGCATGTTCATTTTGGTGTTTTAAATGGTATATTATTAACCAAATTAATGTGTTTTACAATATACTAAGCATCGTCAAAGCAAAAATGACGACAACTAATTTCATGACGTCAGGTTTGTTTTGGATTTATTTTCAATAACTTTTTATGCAACAAAACACAAATATTAGCCTCGGAACTCGGAACGATTTTTTGAAAGTTAGTAAGTGTAAGAGTCGTTGTTTTCTTTGCCAAGATCATTTTGTCCCACGGACTTCTGTTAAAAGTACATTGTATAATAAAAATTTTGCATGCAAGTTACGTGGTAATGTTAATTGTAGAACAACCAATGTAATTTACCTATTAGAATGTAATAAATGCTGCCTACAATATGTGGGGGAAACAACTAATAATATATATAAAAGATTTTCTGGACACAAGACAACAGTTAATAATGAAAAAACTAATAACTATCTAGTTCAACATTGTAGTAATGGTAAATGTTCCATATCAGATATAACTGTCACAATTTTAGAAAATTTAGAATTAGAAAATTTAAATAAAGAAGAGAAGAATAATAGACTACGTAAACAGGAGGATTTCTGGATCCATACTCTTGGTACAGCTTATCCTTTTGGGTTAAATGATCGTGTAGCAAAATATGGTGACATGTCTCATGTTGTTGTTAAATGTATTGATGGTTTTATGGACCATCCTTCTTTTACTTGTCCTACCAAACGTAAAAAACGATCGAGAGGACATAGGAAAAATAATAGAAAAAATGAATTAGATGTACATATGCTTTCTATAGATCTATGCCAGCTACTTGAATCTAGGGGTATGATTTCTGTAATAAAGTGTCTAAATAATTTATCCAAGAGGAATTTAATCAAACTTTTCTGGATTGTGAAGAATAATACAGCTCTTGATTATAATTTTAAAGTAATATGTGATACAATTTGCATTCTATCTAAAACGAAATTTATTTCAAAAAAGAAAAAGTTCGATAAGATTAGTAATAAGGATAACAGATTATATTTACCTATTAATTTTACTTGTAAGCAGATTGAAGATATTAATTTACCAGAAATTTTAAATCAGCGGCATGTGAAACAGGCCCTTCCTAGTAATTTAAATTATAATGATAGTCCAGTTTTAACTTATAAATTTTCAAAAACTATTGGGCAAATTATTTTTAATTATAATTTAATACTAAAAAAACTAGATAGCGATATAAATTGGAAACCGGTTTGTAATTGTAAGCAACTTGGCCCATTTGTAAATCCTACTTACAAACATGTTATAACAGGGGACTTGTCAATAATAAAGCAAGATGATCTTCAAATTATAATGAATAAAGGGGCAAATTTCCGTCTTTCTCATCATCTGAAACCATCGAGTGTTCTTGATGGCTTGGAAAATGATTTTGATTTATTTATTGATAAGTGGTGTAAGAAAGAGAATAAAAATAAAGAGAGTTTTCAAAGTTGGAAGAATTTAATTATTAGTAGAGTAAGAAATAAAATATATTCTAACTTAAAAAATAGTAACACTAAATCATTATTTTATAATGCGAAGATTAAACAAGCAATTGCTAATCTAAAGAATGAATTTGTAATTGTGCCAGTGGATAAAGCTAATAATAATTTTGCCATAATTTGTCAGAAGCTGTATTGTGATATCTTAAAAAGGGAGTTAGGCACAACTAATGTTTATGAAAAGGTAAATATAGAGGATGAGAATTTAATTGAAAAGACTGAAGAAATACTATTTAAAAATTTTAATATTAAAATAAATGACAATGATAAAAAGTTCCCTTTCCTATATTGGACTGTAAAATTTCATAAGAATCCCCCTAAACCACGGTTTATTGCTGGAGCAGCTAAATGTCCAACCCGCATTGCTGCTACTGACCTCTCTTTAATTTTAAAGGAAATTGTAAATAAACTTAAAACCTATTGTTCTGGTATTAAAAAATTTTCGAATTTTAATCCATATTGGAGTGTTAATAATTCACTGCAGGTGATAGATTCTTTAACAATGGTTTCAGCTAAAAGAATTGAGTCTTTCGATTTTGCGACAATGTATACTAATTTATCACTCAATTTAGTGTTAGATAATTTAAAAACTGTTATAAAGAAATCTTTCCTCTTATCTAGTAAAAGGTTCTTAAAAATAGACAGTTATAATAAAAAAGCCATATGGACAAACTGCTTTAATACTACAGTTAACTTGAGATGTTACAGCTTGGATATGATTTTTGAGTTATTGGAATTTGTTTTATACAATACTTATATAAGATTTGGGGGTGATTTGTACAAGCAAATTATGGGAATTCCCATGGGGGGGAATGCCAGCCCATTTATAGCTGACTTGTTTTTAAGTCAACTAGAATATAAATATATGATGGATAAGAATAATCCAATTAATTTAAAACATGCTTTGTCAAATAATAAAAGATATTTAGATGATATTTTGGTCTTAAATTGTAAGGATTTCATTGATATTTCTAAAAATATATATCCATCAGAGCTTATTCTTGAGCCTAGTCATGGCGCTGGTCATGAAGATCATTTCTTAGATTTAAATATTAATATTTGTGATAATAATAAATTAAGTTTTAAAATGTATAATAAAACGGATGATTTTGATTTTGAAGTGATTAGTTTCCCATTCCCTGAAAGTAATATACACTCAAATATCACATATTCAGCGTTTTTCTCACAGTTACTTCGTTATGCAAGGATTTGTAGTAATTATATTGATTTTAAAAATAGATGTAAAATCTTAAGCCAAAAATTGATATCAAGAGGTTTTTCTGCAAATAAATTAACTTGGCAATTTAAAAAATTTAGTTTTCATTATAACGAACTTTTAAATAAATATCAAAAGAATTATCTAGAAATACTTAAAGAAATTTTTGACTAATTTCGGAGGTTCGAGAAATGTTGTCACAGCGCCATTTATTTTGAATTGTGTTTCTATTTGAGCGGAATTTTTAAAAAATTAGCCACATGGTAAAGATGAATTATATAATTGTTTAGTTCATTCAGGTTTTTTGCAATGTGTTAATATTTGTGATTTGGTAAAATTTATAATATTTAGTTTACCTATTGTTGCTAAAGGGAGGGATATATTAACAGGATAAGCTTGTTTTGGTTTTACTTGGTTGTTTTACATTTGCTGTTTTTTTCATAGACATGTATTTTGGGGGTGATACCTGACGCGGGGATGCCATGGATATTCTGTGGTAGCCACAACACTGTGCTGGGTAGAGAATTTAGAGTGGCGAAACCCTATATAGGCCAGTGTATTCTCCTGATGAGCCCTTATGTTGGGTGTTGCCTCTGAATTATTTGTCTATATTATTTTTTCTATGGTTTGGTAAATGACGACTTATACTTATTGACGACATGACTGCCTGTCCATGGATTATTCTTTATGGTTGATTGTGTGTGGCTATGCTGTTTGACCTATGTGATTGTATGGATGAGTAGGGTTAAGGCCTCATTCAAGTGCTGGTCTATATTAATCACTAATTTAGGAAAACAGTCTTCCTTTTCTCCTTCTGTCTCCTTTTTTTTTTTTTTTTTTTTTTTTTTTTTTTTTTTTTTTTTGTGCTGTAGCATTGGTGATTTCTCTTTTCATGATATATATATATATATATATATATATATATATATATATATATATATATATATATATATATATTATAATATATATCATATTATATATGTTATATATGAAAATATATATATATATATATATATATATATATATATATATATATATATATATATATATATATATATATATATATATATATATATATCATATCATAGGCAGCAAAATAGCGCTGCCTAAGTAAAGAGCGACGTGGCACGATGTATTTTTTTTATCTGTTTATTTTAGACCATGACACTTAATATAGAAGGAAACAGAAACTTCTAAAAAGGTTCATTTGATTGGATTTGATTCTAATATCCTTTTTTGAATTCAAAAGGGATTGAAGAGCAGCCAGCCACCCACACCCATGATTTTCTCAAAGACATCCAATCAAAATTTATAGATAGGCATTTTGTTTCACGTAGTAGAAAGGCTCAGTAATGATGTATTTGGAGATGCCACCGCCACCCCTCAAAGCCATCAGGGCAAGGGTTGTAAGTTATGCCAGTAGTTAAGGCCCAATCGATTCAAACGCAGCCCTATTCCTTCTTTTAAACGCAGCCCTATGCCTGCTTTTAAACGCATCCCTATCCAATTATTCCATGTCAACCAGTAGGTGCATGTTATGTTGTAGGAAATGTTTTCTAAGCGAAGCATGGGTTAATTGCTTTAAAGCCCTATGAGAGTTCCGCCAAATCATGATTTCTTCAGTTGTTACACAACGGGCTTTGCTTTTTACATCATAGTTTCTTTGAGTGCTAAAAACCTTCAGTGTCCGCGCCAAATCAGGATTTCTTTGGATGTTACGTCGTAGGGGATGTTTTCTAAGAGATACAGGTGTTAATTATGTAATGAGGAATGTTTACTTTGATTTTTATGTAATAGGGTTTGGTTGTTACATCATAATTTTTTTATTGTTACGTAATAGGACGTGTTCCACTAGCCAAGTAGGGGAAATTTATTCAGATATTTTTCTTCAAGAAGTTTTTTTTTGAGACGTTTCAAGACATTTCAAGACATTTTTTAAGACATTTTTCTTCAAGACATTTTTTTCAGGACGCTTCAAGACATATCAAGACATTTTTTTTTAACATTTTTCTTCAAGACTTTTTCAAGACGTTTCCGGATATTTCAAGACGTTTTTTAAAATGTTTTTCTTCAAGGCGTTTATCAAGACGTTTCAAGATATTTCAAGACGTTTTTAAGACGTTTTTTCTTGAAGACCTTTTCCAAGACGTTTCAAAACATATCAAACATTTTGAAAAATATTTTTTTCAAAGCGTTTTTCGAAGCTTTTAAAGATGTGTCACGACATTTTTTCTTGAAGACCTCTTCCAAGACGTTTCAAGACATATCAAACATTTTTTAAAATATTTTTTTCAAAACGTTTTCAAAACTTTTAAAGATGTGTGAAGACGTTTTTTAAGAATTTTTTTCTTTAACATGTTTTTCAAGACGTTTCAAGATATTTCAAGACGTCTTTTAATATATATTTCTTGGATACGTTTTCAAGATGTTTCAAGACTTTTCAAGATATTTTTTAAAGAAATTATTCTTTAAGAAGTTTTTCAAGACGTTTAAGAACATTTCAAGACGTTTTAAGACATTTTTCTTGGAGACATTTTTCTTTCATGATTTATTTAATGCTTGCTTAATCGGAAATGTTTACCAGTCTTAAGGATGACACATTCAAAATTAAACTATTTTTCATAACCCTTTGGGAATCGCCACTTATAACTGAGAAGGACACACACGTGGTATGATATATAATACATTAAGAGTTTTCATTTTCCTTCAAGGCATTTTCTTCTTTCAATGTGTTGTTTTTCTTTTGAGACTTCATTTTCTTTCAAGACGTTTTTCTCAAGGAACCTTTTATTGCAAAGACTTTATTTCCACATTAGGATTCGTAAGGGATCAGCCCCTCAATGGAATGAAGCATCAACCAGCTGGACTATGAAAACCTTTCTAAGATTTTGATTCGGGTAATACTTTCTACATAATTAATGGTTTCTCAATCAGGAAATTCACTGTCTCATATACTAGAATGATTAAAAGGATAAAATTTTCCCATATGGCTGCAATAATTGACACTCAAGGTGGAAATCCATCACTAAAATTTGGTTACATGTGAAGTGCAGCTGCTTGTTAAGTATTTAAGAATTAACGACGCTTCTTGAATACTAAGGTCCCTGCGTCGGCCCTGTAGTGCATTCCTGCAGCATGGTTCGATCTCTGGGTCCCGTATTACCACGCTAAGGTCAAACCCACTGCGCCAACACAGGTAGTTATATAACTGAGCTACTTCGGCTTGAATACATTCGTTTTCAAATTGGTATGTGATGAAATAATTCAGACGGTCATATGCGGACAGTGAAGTCACTCGACAGACACACAGACAACTTATTTATATATATATATA
>NW_027063677.1:0-31907 GCF_032884065.1 Artemia franciscana
TGAAAAATGAAGATATTAGGCTATTTTATGATTGCAATGGTAAAGAATGTGATAAAGGCTTTTTCCTATTTCAAAAGTTTTAGTTTTCGAGGGTAATAGCTACGTATGTTGAAAAAATGAAGATATTAGACTATTTTATGATTGCAAATGGTAAAGAATGTGATTAAAGGCTCTTTTCCTATTTCAAAAGTTTTAGTTTTAGAGGGTAATAGCTACGTATGTTGAAAAAATGAAGATATTAGACTATTTTATGATTGCAAATGGTAAAGAATGTGATTAAAGGCTCTTTTCCTATTTCAAAAGTTTTAGTTTTCGAGGGTAATAGCTACGTATGTTGAAAAAATGAAGATATTAGACAATTTTATGATTGCAAATGGTAAAGAATGTGATTAAAGGCTCTTTTCCTATTTCAAAAGTTTTAGTTTTCGAGGGTAATAGCTACGTATGTTGAAAAAATGAAGATATTAGACTATTTTATGATTGCAAATGGTAAAGAATGTGATTAAAGGCTCTTTTCCTATTTCAAAAGTTTTAGTTTTCGAGGGTAATAGCTACGTATGTTGAAAAAATGAAGATATTAGACTATTTTATGATTGCAAATGGTAAAGAATGTGATTAAAGGCTCTTTTCCTATTTCAAAAGTTTAGTTTTCGAGAGTAATAGCTACGTATGTTGAAAAAATGAAGATATTAGACTATTTTATGATTGCACATGGTAATGAATTCGATTAAAGGCTCTTTTCCTATTTCAAAAGTTTTAGTTTTCGAGGGTAATAGCTACGTATGTTGAAAAAATGAAGATATTAGACAATTTTATGATTGCACATTGTAAAGAATGTGATTAAAGGCTCTTTTCCTATTTCAAAAGTTTTAGTTTTCGAGGGTAATAGCTAGGTATGTTGAAAAAATGAAGATATTAGACAATTTTATGATTGCACATGGTAAAGAATGTGATTAAAGGCTCTGTTCCTATTTCAAAAGTTTTAGTTTTCGAGGGTAATAGCTACGTATGTTGAAAAAATGAAGATATTAGACAATTTTATGATTGCACATGGTAAAGAATGTGATTAAAGGCTCTTTTCCTATTTCAAAAGTTTCAGTTTTAGAGGGTAATAGCTACGTATGTTGAAAAAATGAAGATATTAGACAACTTTATGATTGCACATGGTAAAGAATGTGATTAAAGGCTCTTTTCCTATGTCAAAAGTTTTAGTTTTCGAGTGTAATAGCTACGTATGTTGAAAAAATGAAGATATTAGACTATTTTATGATTGCAAATGGAAAAGAATGTGATTAAAGGCTCTTTTCCTATTTCAAAAGTTTTAGTTTTCGAGGGTAATAGCTACGTATGTTGAAAAAATGAAGATCTTAGACTATTTTATGATTGCACATGGTAAAGAATGTGATTAAAGGCTCTTTTCCTATTTCAAAAGTTTTAGTTTTCGAGGGTAATAGCTACGTATGTTGAAAAAATGAAGGAATTAGACAATTTTATGATTGCACATGGTAAAGAATGTGATTAAAGGCTCTTTTCCTATTTCAAAAGTTTTAGTTTTCGAGGGTAATAGCTACGTATGTTGAAAAAATGAAGATATTAGACTATTTTATGATTGCACATGGTAAAGAATGTGATTAAAGGCTCTTTTCCTATTTCAAAAGTTTTAGTTTTCGAGGGTAATAGCTACGTATGTTGAAAAAATGAAGATATTAGACTATTTTATGATTGCAAATGGTAAAGAATGTGATTAAAGGCTCTTTTCCTATTTCAAAAGTTTTAGTTTTCGAGGGTAATAGCTACGTATGTTGAAAAAATGAAGATATTAGACAATTTATGATTGCAAATGGTAAAGAATGTGATTAAAGGCTCTTTTCCTATTTCAAAAGTTTTAGTTTTCGAGGGTAATAGCTACGTATGTTGAAAAAATGAAGATATTAGACAATTTTCTGATTGCACATGGTAAAGAATGTGATTAAAGGCTCTCTTCCTATTTCAAAAGTTTTAGTTTTCGAGATTAATAGCTTTGTCTGTGGAAAAAATGAAGATGTTAGACTATTTTATGATTTCAAATGGTAATCTCCTTTCCTATTTCAAAAGTTTTAGTTTTCGAGGGTAATAGCTACGTATGAAGAAAAAATAAAGATATTAGACTAGTTTATGATTGCAAATGGTAAAGAATGTGATTAAAGGCTCTTTTCCTATTTCAAAAGTTTTAGTTTTCGAGGGTAATAGCTACGTATGTTGAAAAAATGAAGATATTAGACTATTTTATGATTGCACATGGTAAAGAATGTGATTAAAGGCTTTTTTCCTATTTCAAAAGTTTTAGTTTTCGAGGGTAATAGCTACGTATGTTGAAAAAATGAAGATATTAGACAATTTTATGATTGCACATGGTAAAGAATGTGATTAAAGGCTCTTTTCCTATTTCAAAAGTTTTAGTTTTCGAGGATAATAGCTACGTATGTTGAAAAAATGAAGATATTAGACAATTTTATGATTGCACAAGGTAAAGAATGTGATTAAAGGCTCTTTTCCTATGTCAAAAGTTTCAGTTTTCGAGGGTAATAGCTACGTATGTTGAAAAAATGAAGATATTAGACTATTTTATTATTGCAAAGGGTAAAGAATGTGATTAAAGGCTCTTTTCATATTTCAAAAGTTTAAGTTTTCGAGGGTAATAGCTACGTATGTTGAAAAAATGAAGATATTAGGCTATTTTATGATTGCACATGGTAAAGAATGTGAATAAAGGCTCTTTTCCTATTTCAAAAGTTTTAGTTTTCGAGGGTAATAGCTACGTTTGTTGAAAAAATGAAGATATTAGACTATTTTATGATTGCAAATGGTAAAGAATGTGATTAAAGGCTTTTTTCCTTTTTCAAAAGTTTTAGTTTTCGAGGGTAATAGCTACGTATGTTGAAAAAATGAAGATATTAGAAAATGTTATGATTGCAAATGGTAAAGAATGCGATTAAAGGCTCTTTTCCTATTTCAAAAGTTTTAGTTTTCGAGGGTACTAGCTACGTATGTTGAAAAAATGAAGATATTAGACAATTTTATGATTGCACATGGTAAAGAATGTGATTAAAGGCTCTTTTCCTATTTCAAAAGTTTTAGTTTTCGAGAGTAATAGCTTGTCTGTGGAAAAAATGAAGATATTAGACTATTTTATGATTGCAAATGGTAATCTCTTTTCCTATTTCAAAAGTTTTAGTTTTCGAGGGTAATAGCTACGTATGTTTAAAAAATGAAGATATTAGACTATTTTATGATTGCAAATGGTAAAGAATGTGATTAAAGGCTCTTTTCCTATTTCAAAAGTTTTAGTTTTTGAGGGTAATAGCTACGTATGTTGAAAAAATGAAGATTTTAGACTATTTTATGATTGCACATGGTAATGAATTCGATTAAAGGCTCTTTTCCTATTTCAAAAGTTTTAGTTTTCGAGGGTAATAGCTACGTATGTTGAAAAATGAAGATATTAGACAATTTTATGATTGCACATTGTAAAGAATGTGATTAAAGGCTCTTTTCCTATTTCAAAAGTTTTAGTTTTCGAGGGTAATAGCTAGGTATGTTGAAAAAATGAAGATATTAGACAATTTTATGATTGCACATGGTAAAGAATGTGATTAAAGGCTCTTTTCCTATTTCAAAAGTTTTAGTTTTCGAGGGTAATAGCTACGTATGTTGAAAAAATGAAGATATTAGACAATTTTATGATTGCACATGGCAAAGAATGTGATTAAAGGCTCTTTTCCTATTTCAAAAGTTTTAGTTTTCGAGGGTAATAGCTACGTATGTTGAAAAAATGAAGAAATTAGACAACTTTATGATTGCACATGGTAAAGAATGTGATTAAAGGCTCTTTTCCTATGTCAAAAGTTTTAGTTTTCGAGTGTAATAGCTACGTTGTTGAAAAAATGAAGATATTAGACTATTTTATGATTGCAAATGGAAAAGAATGTGATTAAAGGCTCTTTTCCTATTTCAAAAGTTTTAGTTTTCGAGGGTAATAGCTACGTATGTTGAAAAAATGAAGATATTAGACAATTTTATGATTGCACATGGTAAAGAATGTGATTAAAGGCTCTTTTCCTATTTCAAAAGTTTTAGTTTTCGAGGGTAATAGCTTTGTCTGTGGAAAAAATGAAGATATTAGACTATTTTATGATTGCAAATGGTAAAGAATGTGATTAAAGGCTCTTTTCCTATTTCAAAAGTTTTAGTTTTCGAGGGTAATAGCTACGTATGTTGAAAAAATGAAGATATTAGACAATTTTATGATTGCACATGGTAAAGAATGTGATTAAAGGCTCTTTTCCTATTTCAAAAGTTTTAGTTTCGAGGGTAATAGCTACGTATGTTGAAAAAATGAAGATATTAGACTATTTTATGATTGCACATGGTAAAGAATGTGATTAAAGGCTCTTTTCCTATTTCAAAAGTTTTAGTTTTCGAGGGTAATAGCTACGTATGTTGAAAAAATGAAGATATTAGACAATTTTATGATTGCAAATGGTAAAGAATGTGATTAAAGGCTCCTTTCCTATGTCAAAAGTTTTAGTTTTCGAGGGTAATAGCTACGTATGAAGAAAAAATGAAGATATTAGACTACTTTATGATTGCAAATGGTAAAGAATGTGATTAAAGGCTCTTTTCCTATTTCAAAAGTTTTAGTTTTCGAGGGTAATAGCTACGTATGTTGAAAAAATGAAGATATTAGACAATTTTATGATTGCACATGGTAAAGAATGTGATTAAAGGCTCTTTTCCTATTTCAAAAGTTTTAGTTTTCGAGGGTAATAGCTTTGTCTGTGGAAAAAATGAAGATATTAGACATTTTATGATTGCAAATGGTAATCTCTTTTCCTATTTCAAAAGTTTTAGTTTTCGAGGGTAATAGCTACGTATGTTGAAAAAATGAAGATATTAGACTATTTTATGATTGCAAATGGTAAAGAATGTGATTAAAGGCTCTTTTCCTATTTCAAAAGTTTTAGTTTTCGAGGGTAATAGCTACGTATGTTGAAAAAATGAAGATATTAGACTATTTTATGATTGCAATGGTAAAGAATGTGATTAAAGGCTCTTTTCCTATTTCAAAAGTTTTAGTTTTCGAGGGTAATAGCTACGTATGTTGAAAAAATGAAGATATTAGACTATTTTATGATTGCACATGGTAAAGAATGTGATTAAAGGCTCTTTTCCTATTTCAAAAGTTTTAGTTTTCGAGGGTAATAGCTACGTTGTTGAAAAAATGAAGATATTAGACAATTTTATGATTGCGCATGGTAAAGAATGTGATTAAAGGCTCTTTTCCTATTTCAAAAGTTTTAGTTTTCGAGGGTAATAGCTACGTATGTTGAAAAAATGAAGATATTAGACAATTTTATGATTGCACATGGTAAAGAATGTGATTAAAGGCTCTTTTCCTATTTCAAAAGTTTTAGTTTTCGAGGGTAATAGCTACGTATGTTGAAAAAATGAAGATATTAGACAATTTTATGATTGCACATGGTAAAGAATGTGATTAAAGGCTCTTTTCCTATTTCAAAAGTTTTAGTTTTCGAAGGTAATAGCTACGTATGTTGAAAAAATGAAGATATTAGACTATTTTATGATTGCACATGGTAAAGAATGTGATTAAAGGCTCTTTTCCTATTTCAAAAGTTTTAGTTTTCGAGGGTAATAGCTACGTATGTTGAAAAAATGAAGATATTAGACTATTTTATGATTGCAAATGGTAAAGAATGTGATTAAAGGCTCTTTTCCTATTTCAAAAGTTTTAGTTTTCGAGGGTAATAGCTACGTATGTTGAAAAAATGAAGATATTAGACTATTTTATGATTGCACATGGTAAAGAATGTGATTAAAGGCTCTTTCCTATTTCAAAAGTTTTAGTTTTCGAGGGTAATAGCTACGTATGTTGAAAAAATGAAGATATTAGACTATTTTATGATTGCACATGGTAAAGAATGTGATTAAAGGCTCTTTTCCTATTTCAAAAGTTTTAGTTTTCGAGGGTAATAGCTACGTATGTTGAAAAAATGAAGATATTAGACAATTTTATGATTGCACATGGTAAAGAATGTGATTAAAGGCTCTTTTCCTATTTCAAAAGTTTTAGTTTTCGAGGGTAATAGCTACGTATGTTGAAAAAATGAAGATATTAGACAATTTTATGATTGCACATGGTAAAGAATGTGATTAAAGGCTCTTTTCCTATTTCAAAAGTTTTAGTTTTCGAGGGTAATAGCTACGTATGTTGAAAAAATGAAGTATTAGACAATTTTATGATTGCACATGGTAAAGAATGTGATTAAAGGCTCTTTTCCTATGTCAAAAGTTTTAGTTTTCGAGGGTAATAGCTACGTATGTTGAAAAAATGAAGATATTAGACTATTTTATGATTGCAAATGGTAAAGAATGTGATTAAAGGCTCTTTTCCTATTTCAAAAGTTTTAGTTTTCGAGGGTAATAGCTACGTATGTTGAAAAAATGAAGATATTAGACTATTTTATGATTGCACATGGTAAAGAATGTGATTAAAGGCTCTTTTCCTATTTCAAAAGTTTTAGTTTTCGAGGGTAATAGCTACGTATGTTGAAAAAATGAAGATATTAGACAATTTTATGATTGCAAATGGTAAAGAATGTGATTAAAGGCTCTTTTCCTATTTCAAAAGTTTTAGTTTTCGAGGGTAATAGCTACGTATGTTGAAAAAATGAAGGTATTAGACAATTTTATGATTGCACATGGAAAAAGAATGTGATTAAAGGCTGTTTTCCTATGTCAAAAGTTTTAGTTTTCGAGGGTAATAGCTACGTATGTTGAAAAATTGAAGATATTAGACTATTTTATGATTGCACATGGTAAAGAATGTGATTAAAGGCTCTTTTCCTATTTCAAAAGTTTTAGTTTTCGAGGGTAATAGCTACGTATGTTGAAAAAATGAAGATATTAGACAATTTTATGATTGCAAATGGTAAAGAATGTGATTAAAGGCTCCTTTCCTATGTCGAAAGTTTTAGTTTTCGAGTGTAATAGCTACGTATGAAGAAAAAATGAAGATATTAGACTACTTTATGATTGCAAATGGTAAAGAATGTGATTAAAGGCTCTTTTCCTATTTCAAAAGTTTTAGTTTTCGAGGGTAATAGCTACGTATGTTGAAAAAATGAAGATATTAGACAATTTTCTGATTGCACATGGTAAAGAATGTGATTAAAGGCTCTTTTCCTATTTCAAAAGTTTTAGTTTTCGAGAGTAATAGCTACGTTGTTGAAAAAATGAAGATATTAGACTATTTTATGATTGCAAATGGTAAAGGCTCTTTTCCTATTTCAAAAGTTTTAGTTTTCGAGGGTAATAGCTACGTATGTTGAAAAAAATGAAGATATTAGACTATTTTATGATTGCACATGGTAAAGAATGTGATTAAAGGCTCTTTTCCTATTTCAAAAGTTTTAGTTTTCGAGGGTAATAGCTACGTATGTTGAAAAAATGAAGATATTAGACTATTTTATGATTGCACATGGTAAAGAATGTGATTAAAGGCTCTTTTCCTATTTCAAAAGTTTTAGTTTTCGAGGGTAATAGCTACGTATGTTGAAAAAATGAAGATATTAGACAATTTTATGATTGCACATGGTAAAGAATGTGATTAAAGGCTCTTTTCCTATTTCAAAAGTTTTAGTTTTCGAGGGTAATAGCTACGTATGTTGAAAAAATGAAGATATTAGACAATTTTATGATTGCACATGGTAAAGAATGTGATTAAAGGCTCTTTTCCTATTTCAAAAGTTTTAGTTTTCGAGGGTAATAGCTACGTATGTTGAAAAAATGAAGGTATTAGACTATTTTATGATTGCACATGGTAAAGAATGTGATTAAAGGCTCTTTTCCTATTTCAAAAGTTTTAGTTTTCGAGGGTAATAGCTACGTATGTTGAAAAAATGAAGATATTAGACTATTTTATGATTGCACATGGTAAAGAATGTGATTAAAGGCTCTTTTCCTATTTCAAAAGTTTTAGTTTTCGAGGGTAATAGCTACGTATGTTGAAAAAATGAAGATATTAGACTATTTTATGATTGCACATGGTAAAGAATGTGATTAAAGGCTCTTTTCCTATTTCAAAAGTTTTAGTTTTCGAGGGTAATAGCTACGTATGTTGAAAAAATGAAGATATTAGACAATTTTATGATTGCAAATGGTAAAGAATGTGATTAAAGGCTCTTTTCCTATTTCAAAAGTTTTAGTTTTCGAGGGTAATAGCTACGTATGAAGAAAAAATGAAGATATTAGACTATTTTATGATTGCAAATGGTAAAGAATGTGATTAAAGGCTCTTTTCCTATTTCAAAAGTTTTAGTTTTCGAGGGTAATAGCTACGTATGTTGAAAAAATGAAGATATTAGACAATTTTCTGATTGCAAATGGTAAAGAATGTGATTAAAGGCTCTTTTCCTATTTCAAAAGTTTTAGTTTTCGAGGGTAATAGCTACGTATGTTGAAAAAATGAAGATATTAGACTATTTTATGATTGCAAATGGTAAAGAATGTGATTAAAGGCTCTTTTCCTATTTCAAAAGTTTTAGTTTTCGAGGGTAATAGCTACGTATGTTGAAAAAATGAAGATATTAGACTATTTTATGATTGCAAATGGTAAAGAATGTGATTAAAGGCTCTTTTCCTATTTCAAAAGTTTTAGTTTTCGAGGGTAATAGCTACGTATGTTGAAAAAATGAAGATATTAGACTATTTTATGATTGCACATGGTAAAGAATGTGATTAAAGGCTCTTTTCCTATTTCAAAAGTTTTAGTTTTCGAGGGTAATAGCTACGTATGTTGAAAAAATGAAGATATTAGACAATTTTATGATTGCACATGGTAAATAATGTGATTAAAGGCTCTTTTCCTATTTCAAAAGTTTTAGTTTTCGAGGGTAATAGCTACGTATGTTGAAAAAATGAAGATATTAGACAATTTTATGATTGCACATGGTAAAGAATGTGATTAAAGGCTCTTTTCCTATGTCAAAAGTTCAGTTTTCGAGGGTAATAGCTACGTATGTTGAAAAAATGAAGATATTAGACTATTTTATTATTGCAAAGGGTAAAGAATGTGATTAAAGGCTCTTTTCCTATTTCAAAAGTTTAAGTTTTCGAGGGTAATAGCTACGTATGTTGAAAAAATGAAGATATTAGACTATTTTATGATTGCAAATGGTAAAGAATGTGATTAAAGGCTCTTTTCCTATTTCAAAAGTTTTAGTTTTCGAGGGTAATAGCTACGTTTGTTGAAAAAATGAAGATATTAGACTATTTTATGATTGCAAATGGTAAAGAATGTGATTAAAGGCTTTTTTCCTATTTCAAAAGTTTTAGTTTTTGAGGGTAATAGCTACGTATGTTGAAAAAATGAAGATATTAGAAAATGTTATGATTGCAAATGGTAAAGAATGTGATTAAAGGCTCTTTTCCTATTTCAAAAGTTTTAGTTTTCGAGGGTACTAGCTACGTATGTTGAAAAAATGAAGATATTAGACAATTTTATGATTGCACATGGTAAAGAATGTGATTAAAGGCTCTTTTCCTATTTCAAAAGTTTTAGTTTTCGAGAGTAATAGCTTTGTCTGTGGAAAAAATGAAGATATTAGACTATTTTATGATTGCAAATGGTAATCTCTTTTCCTATTTCAAAAGTTTTAGTTTTCGAGGGTAATAGCTACGTATGTTTAAAAAATGAAGATATTAGACTATTTTATGATTGCAAATGGTAAAGAATGTGATTAAAGGCTCTTTTCCTATTTCAAAAGTTTTAGTTTTTGAGGGTAATAGCTACGTATGTTGAAAAAATGAAGATTTTAGACTATTTTATGATTGCACATGGTAATGAATTCGATTAAAGGCTCTTTTCCTATTTCAAAAGTTTTAGTTTTCGAGGGTAATAGCTACGTATGTTGAAAAATGAAGATATTAGACAATTTTATGATTGCACATGTAAAGAATGTGATTAAAGGCTCTTTTCCTATTTCAAAAGTTTTAGTTTTCGAGGGTAATAGCTACGTATGTTGAAAAAATGAAGATATTAGACAATTTTATGATTGCACATGGTAAAGAATGTGATTAAAGGCTCTTTTCCTATTTCAAAAGTTTTAGTTTTCGAGGGTAATAGCTACGTATGTTGAAAAAATGAAGATATTAGACAATTTTATGATTGCACATGGTAAAGAATGTGATTAAAGGCTCTTTTCCTATTTCAAAAGTTTTAGTTTTCGAGGGTAATAGCTACGTATGTTGAAAAAATGAAGATATTAGACAACTTTATGATTGCACATGGAAAAGAATGTGATTAAAGGCTCTTTTCCTATTTCAAAAGTTTTAGTTTTCGAGGTAATAGCTACGTATGTTGAAAAAATGAAGATATTAGACTATTTTATGATTGCACATGGTAAAAGAATGTGATTAAAGGCTCTTTTCCTATTTCAAAAGTTTTAGTTTTCGAGGGTAATAGCTACGTATGTTGAAAAAATGAAGATATTAGACTATTTTATGATTGCACATGGTAAAGAATGAGATTAAAGGCTCTTTTCCTATTTCAAAAGTTTTAGTTTTTCGAGGGTAATTGCTTTGTCTGTGGAAAAAATGAAGATATTAGACAATTTTATGATTGCACATGGTAAAGAATGTGATTAAAGGCTCTTTTCCTATTTCAAAAGTTTTAGTTTTCGAGGGTAATAGCTACGTATGTTGAAAAAATGAAGATATTAGACAATTTTATGATTGCACATGGTAAAGAATGTGATTAAAGGCTCTTTTCCTATGTCAAAAGTTTTAGTTTTCGAGGGTAATAGCTACGTATGTTGAAAAATGAAGATATTAGACTATTTTATGATTGCACATGGTAAAGAATGTGATTAAAGGCTCTTTTCCTATTTCAAAAGTTTTAGTTTTCGAGGGTAATAGCTACGTATGTTGAAAAAATGAAGATATTAGACTATTTTATGATTGCAAATGGTAAAGAATGTGATTAAAGGCTCTTTTCCTATTTCAAAAGTTTTAGTTTTCGAGGTAATAGCTACGTATGAAGAAAAAATGAAGATATTAGACTATTTTATGATTGCAAATGGTAAAGAATGTGATTAAAGGCTCTTTTCCTATTTCAAAAGTTTTAGTTTTCGAGGGTAATAGCTACGTATGTTGAAAAAATGAAGATATTAGACAATTTTATGATTGCACATGGTAAAGAATGTGATTAAAGGCTCTTTTCCTATTTCAAAAGTTTTAGTTTTCGAGAGTAATAGCTTTGTCTGTGGAAAAAATGAAGATATTAGACTATTTTATGATTGCAAATGGTAATCTCTTTTCCTATTTCAAAAGTTTTAGTTTTCGAGGGTAATAGCTACGTATGCAGAAAAAATGAAGATATTAGACAATTTTATGATTGCAAATGGTAAAGAATGTGATTAAAGGCTCTTTTCCTATTTCAAAAGTTTTAGTTTTCGAGGGTAATAGCTACGTATGTTGAAAAAATGAAGATATTAGACTATTTTATGATTGCACATGGTAAAGAATGTGATTAAAGGCTCTTTTCCTATTTCAAAAGTTTTAGTTTTCGAGGGTAATAGCTACGTATGTTGAAAAAATGAAGATATTAGACAATTTTATGATTGCACATGGTAAAGAATGTGATTAAAGGCTCTTTTCCTATTTCAAAAGTTTTAGTTTTCGAGGGTAATAGCTTTGTCTGTGGAAAAAATGAAGATATTAGACAATTTTATGATTGCACATGGTAAAGAATGTGATTAAAGGCTCTTTTCCTATTTCAAAAGTTTTAGTTTTCGAGGGTAATAGCTACGTATGTTGAAAAAATGAAGGTATTAGACAATTTTATGATTGCACATGGTAAAGAATGTGATTAAAGGCTCTTTTCCTATGTCAAAAGTTTTAGTTTTCGAGGTAATAGCTACGTATGTTGAAAAAATGAAGATATTAGACTATTTTATGATTGCAAATGGTAAAGAATGTGATTAAAGGCTCTTTTCCTATTTCAAAAGTTTTAGTTTTCGAAGGTAATAGCTACGTATGTTGAAAAATTGAAGATATTAGACTATTTTATGATTGCACATGGTAAAGAATGTGATTAAAGGCTCTTTTCCTATTTCAAAAGTTTTAGTTTTCGAGGGTAATAGCTACGTATGTTGAAAAAATGAAGATATTAGACAATTTTATGATTGCAAATGGTAAAGAATGTGATTAAAGGCTCCTTTTCCTATGTCAAAAGTTTTAGTTTTCGAGTGTAATAGCTAAGTATGAAGAAAAAATGAAGATATTAGACTACTTTATGATTGCAAATGGTAAATAATGTGATTAAAGGCTCTTTTCCTATTTCAAAAGTTTTAGTTTTCGAGGGTAATAGCTACGTATGTTGAAAAAATGAAGATATTAGACAATTTTCTGATTGCACATGGTAAAGAATGTGATTAAAGGCTCTTTTCCTATTTCAAAAGTTTTAGTTTTCGAGAGTAATAGCTTTGTCTGTGGAAAAAATGAAGATATTAGACTATTTTATGATTTCAAATGGTAATCTCTTTTCCTATTTCAAAAGTTTTAGTTTTCGAGGGTAATAGCTACGTATGAAGAAAAAATGAAGATATTAGACTATTTTATGATTGCAAATGGTAAAGAATGTGATTAAAGGCTCTTTTCCTATTTCAAAAGTTTTAGTTTTCGAGGGTAATAGCTACATATGTTGAAAAAATGAAGATATTAGACTATTTTATGATTGCACATGGTAAAGAATGTGATTAAAGGCTCTTTTCCTATTTCAAAAGTTTTAGTTTTCGAGGGTAATAGCTACGTATGTTGAAAAAATGAAGATATTAGACAATTTTATGATTGCACATGGTAAAGAATGTGATTAAAGGCTCTTTTCCTATTTCAAAAGTTTTAGTTTTCGAGGGTAATAGCTACGTATGTTGAAAAAATGAAGATATTAGACAATTTTATGATTGCACATGGTAAAGAATGTGATTAAAGGCTCTTTTCCTATGTCAAAAGTTTTAGTTTTCGAGGGTAATAGCTACGTATGTTGAAAAAATGAAGATATTAGACTATTTTATTATTGCAAATGGTAAAGAATGTGATTAAAGGCTCTTTTCCTATTTCAAAAGTTTAAGTTTTCGAGGGTAATAGCTACGTATGTTGAAAAAATGAAGATATTAGACTATTTTATGATTGCAAATGGTAAAGAATGTGATTAAAGGCTCTTTTCCTATTTCAAAAGTTTTAGTTTTCGAGGGTAATAGCTACGTATGTTGAAAAAATGAAGATATTATACAATTTTATAATTGCACATGGTAAAGAATGTGATTAAAGGCTCTTTTTCTATTTCAAAAGTTTTAGTTTTCGAGAGTAATAGCTTTGTCTGTGGAAAAAATGAAGATATTAGACTATTTTATGATTGCAAATGGTAAAGAATGTGATTAAAGGCTCTTTTCCTATTTCAAAAGTTTTAGTTTTTGAGGGTAATAGCTACCTATGTTGAAAAAATGAAGATATTAGACTATTTTATGATTGCAAATGGTAAAGAATGTGATTAAAGGCTCTTTTCCTATGTCAAAAGTTTTAGTTTTCGAGGGTAATAGCTACGTATGTTGAAAAAATGAAGATATTAGACTATTTTATGATTGCAAATGGTAAAGAATGTGATTAAAGCCTCTTTTCCTATTTCAAAAATTTTAGTTTTCGAGGGTAATAGCTACGTGTGTTGAAAAAATGAAGATATTAGACTCTTTTACGATTGCACATGGTAAAGAATGTGATTAAAGGCTCTTTTCCTATTTCAAAAGTTTTAGTTTTCGAGGGTTATAGCTACGTATGTTGAAAAAATGAAGATATTAGACTATTTTATGATTGCACATGGTAATCTCTTTTCATATTTCAAAAGTTTTAGTTTTCGAGGGTAATAGCTACGTATTTTTAAAAAATGAAGATATTAGACTATTTTATGATTGCAAATTGTAATCTCTTTTCCTATTTCAAAAGTTTAGTTTTCGAGGGTAATAGCTACGTATGTTTAAAAAATGAAGATATTAGACTATTTTATGATTGCAAATGGTAAAGAATATGATTAAAGGCTCTTTTCCTATGTCAAAAGTTTTAGTTTTCGAGGGTAATAGCTACATAAGTTGAAAAAATGAAGATATTAGACTATTTTATGATTGCAAATGGTAAAGAATGTGATTAAAGCCTCTTTTTCTATTTCAAAAATTTTAGTTTTCGAGGATAATAGCTACGTGTGTTGAAAAAAATGAAGATATTAAACTATTTTATGATTGCACATGGTAAAGAATGTGATTAAAGGCTCTTTTCCTATTTCAAAAGTTTTAGTTTTCGAGGGTAATAGCTACGTATGTTGAAAAAATGAAGATATTAGACTATTTTATGATTGCACATGGTAAAGAATGTGATTAAAGGCTCTTTTCCTATGTCAAAAGTTTTAGTTTTCGAGGGTAATAGCTACGTATGTTGAAAAAATGAAGGAATTAGACAATTTTATGATTGCACATGGTAAAGAATGTGATTAAAGGCTCTTTTCCTATGTCAAAAGTTTTAGTTTTCGAGGGTAATAGCTACGTATGTTGAAAAAATGAAGATATTAGACTATTTTATGATTGCAAATGGTAAAGAATGTGATTAAAGGCTCTTTTCCTATTTCAAAAGTTTTAGTTTTCGAAGGTAATAGCAACGTATGTTGAAAAATTGAAGATATTAGACTATTTTATGATTGCACATGGTAAAGAATGTGATTAAAGGCTCTTTTCCTATTTCAAAAGTTTTAGTTTTCGAGGGTGATAGCTACGTATGTTGAAAAAATGAAGATATTAGACAATTTTATGATTGCAAATGGTAAAGAATGTGATTAAAGGCTCCTTTCCTATGTCAAAAGTTTTAGTTTTCGAGGGTAATAGCTAAGTATGAAGAAAAAATGAAGATATTAGACTATTTTATGATTTCAAATGGTAAAGAATGTGATTAAAGCCTCTTTTCCTATTTCAAAAATTTTAGTTTTCGAGGGTAATAGCTACGTGTGTTGAAAAAATGAATATATTAAACTATTTTATGATTGCACATGGTAAAGAATGTGATTAAAGGCTCTTTTCCTATTTCAAAAGTTTTAGTTTTCGAGGGTAATAGCTACGTATGTTGAAAAAATGAAGATATTAGACTATTTTATGATTGCACATGGTAAAGAATGTGATTAAAGGCTCTTTTCCTATTTCAAAAGTTTTAGTTTTCGAGGGTTATAGCTACGTATGTTGAAAAAAATGAAGATATTAGACTATTTTATGATTGCACATGGTAATCTCTTTTCATATTTCAAAAGTTTTAGTTTTCGAGGGTAATAGCTACGTATTTTTAAAAAAATGAAGATATTAGACTATTTTATGATTGCAAATGGTAATCTCTTTTCCTATTTCAAAAGTTTAGTTTTCGAGGGTAATAGCTACGTATGTTTAAAAAATGAAGATATTAGACTATTTTATGATTGCAAATGGTAAAGAATATGATTAAAGGCTCTTTTCCTATGTCAAAAGTTTTAGTTTTCGAGGGTAATAGCTACGTAAGTTGAAAAAATGAAGATATTAGACTATTTTATGATTGCAAATGGTAAAGAATGTGATTAAAGCCTCTTTTCCTATTTCAAAAATTTTAGTTTTCGAGGGTAATAGCTACGTGTGTTGAAAAAATGAAGATATTAAACTATTTTATGATTGCACATGGTAAAGAATGTGATTAAAGGCTCTTTTCCTATTTCAAAAGTTTTAGTTTTCGAGGGTAATAGCTACGTATGTTGAAAAAATGAAGATATTAGACTATTTTATGATTGCACATGGTAAAGAATGTGATTAAAGGCTCTTTTCCTATGTCAAAAGTTTTAGTTTTCGAGGGTAATAGCTACGTATGTTGAAAAAATGAAGGAATTAGACAATTTTATGATTGCACATGGTAAAGAATGTGATTAAAGGCTCTTTTCCTATGTCAAAAGTTTTAGTTTTCGAGGGTAATAGCTACGTATGTTGAAAAAATGAAGATATTAGACTATTTTATGATTGCAAATGGTAAAGAATGTGATTAAAGGCTCTTTTCCTATTTCAAAAGTTTTAGTTTTCGAAGGTAATAGCTACGTATGTTGAAAAATTGAAGATATTAGACTATTTTATGATTGCACATGGTAAAGAATGTGATTAAAGGCTCTTTTCCTATTTCAAAAGTTTTAGTTTTCGAGGGTAATAGCTACATATGTTGAAAAAATGAAGATATTAGACAATTTTATGATTGCAAATGGTAAAGAATGTGATTAAAGGCTCCTTTCCTATGTCAAAAGTTTTAGTTTTCGAGGGTAATAGCTACGTATGAAGAAAAAATGAAGATATTAGACTACTTTATGATTGCAAATGGTAAAGAATGTGATTAAAGGCTCTTTTCCTATTTCAAAAGTTTTAGTTTTCGAGGGTAATAGCTACGTATGTTGAAAAAATGAAGATATTAGACAATTTTCTGATTGCACATGGTAAAGAATGTGATTAAAGGCTCTCTTCCTATTTCAAAAGTTTTAGTTTTCGAGAGTAATAGCTTTGTCTGTGGAAAAAATGAAGATATTAGACTATTTTATGATTTCAAATGGTAATCTCTTTTCCTATTTCAAAAGTTTTAGTTTTCGAGGGTAATAGCTACGTATG
The DNA here is from genome assembly GCF_032884065.1 of Artemia franciscana. Classification (NCBI taxonomy): domain Eukaryota; kingdom Metazoa; phylum Arthropoda; class Branchiopoda; order Anostraca; family Artemiidae; genus Artemia; species Artemia franciscana. The sequence continues at coordinate 16,755 of NW_027063677.1, forward strand.
AAGAAAAAATGAAGATATTAGACTATTTTATGATTGCAAATGGTAAAGAATGTGATTAAAGGCTCTTTTCCTATTTCAAAAGTTTTAGTTTTCGAGGGTAATAGCTACGTATGTTGAAAAAATGAAGATATTAGACTATTTTATGATTGCACATGGTAAAGAATGTGATTAAAGGCTCTTTTCCTATTTCAAAAGTTTTAGTTTTCGAGGGTAATAGCTACGTATGTTGAAAAAATGAAGATATTAGACAATTTTATGATTGCACATGGTAAAGAATGTGATTAAAGGCTCTTTTCCTATTTCAAAAGTTTTAGTTTTCGAGGGTAATAGCTACGTATGTTGAAAAAATGAAGATATTAGACAATTTTATGATTGCACATGGTAAAGAATGTGATTAAAGGCTCTTTTCCTATGTCAAAAGTTTCAGTTTTCGAGGGTAATAGCTACGTATGTCGAAAAAATGAAGATATTAGACTATTTTATTATTGCAAAGGGTAAAGAATGTGATTAAAGGCTCTTTTCCTATTTCAAAAGTTTAAGTTTTCGAGGGTAATAGCTACGTATGTTGAAAAAATGAAGATATTAGGCTATTTTATGATTGCACATGGTAAAGAATGTGAATAAAGGCTCTTTTCCTATTTCAAAAGTTTTAGTTTTCGAGGGTAATACCTTTGTCTGTGGAAAAAATGAAGATATTAGACTATTTTATGATTGCAAATGGTAAAGAATGTGATTAAAGGCTCTTTTCCTATTTCAAAAGTTTTAGTTTTCGAGGGTAATAGCTACGTTTGTTGAAAAAATGAAGATATTAGACTATTTTATGATTGCAAATGGTAAAGAATGTGATTAAAGGCTTTTTTCCTATTTCAAAAGTTTTAGTTTTCGAGGGTAATAGCTACGTATGTTGAAAAAATGAAGATATTAGAATATGTTATGATTGCAAATGGTAAAGAATGTGATTAAAGGCTCTTTTCCTATTTCAAAAGTTTTAGTTTTCGATGGTACTAGCTACGTATGTTGAAAAAATGAAGATATTAGACAATTTTATGATTGTACATGGTAAAGAATGTGATTAAAGGCTCTTTCCTATTTCAAAAGTTTTAGTTTTCGAGAGTAATAGCTTTTTCTGTGGAAAAAATGAAGATATTAGACTATTTTATGATTGCAAATGGTAAAGAATGTGATTAAAGGCTCCTTTCCTATGTCAAAAGTTTTAGTTTTCGAGTGTAATAGCTACGTATGAAGAAAAAATGAAGATATTAGACTACTTTATGATTGCAAATGGTAAAGAATGTGATTAAAGGCTCTTTTCCTATTTCAAAAGTTTTAGTTTTCAAGGGTAATAGCTACGTATGTTGAAAAAATGAAGATATTAGACAATTTTCTGATTGCACATGGTAAAGAATGTGATTAAAGGCTCTTTTCCTATTTCAAAAGTTTTAGTTTTCGAGAGTAATAGCTTTGTCTGTGGAAAAAATGAAGATATTAGACTATTTTATGATTTCAAATGGTAATCTCTTTTCCTATTTCAAAAGTTTTAGTTTTCGAGGGTAATAGCTACGTATTTTTAAAAAATGAAGATATTAGACTATTTTATGATTGCAAATGGTAAAGAATGTGATTAAAGGCTCTTTTCCTATTTCAAAAGTTTTAGTTTTTGAGGGTAATAGCTACGTATGTTGAAAAAATGAAGATTTTAGACTACTTTATGATTGCACATGGTAATGAATTCGATTAAAGGCTCTTTTCCTATTTCAAAAGTTTTAGTTTTCGAGGGTAATAGCTACGTATGTTGAAAAATGAATATATTAGACAATTTTATGATTGCACATGGTAAAGAATGTGATTAAAGGCTCTTTTCCTATTTCAAAAGTTTTAGTTTTCGAGGGTAATAGCTAGGTATGTTGAAAAAATGAAGATATTAGACAATTTTATGATTGCACATGGTAAAGAATGTGATTAAAGGCTCTTTTCCTATTTCAAAAGTTTTAGTTTTCGAGGGTAATAGCTACGTATGTTGAAAAAATGAAGATATTAGACAATTTTATAATTGCACATGGCAAAGAATGTGATTAAAGGCTCTTTTCCTATTTCAAAAGTTTTAGTTTTCGAGGGTAATAGCTACGTATGTTGAAAAAATGAAGATATTAGACAACTTTATGATTGCACATGGTAAAGAATGTGATTAAAGGCTCTTTTCCTATGTCAAAAGTTTTAGTTTTCGAGTGTAATAGCTACGTATGTTGAAAAAATGAAGATATTAGACTATTTTATGATTGCAAATGGAAAAGAATGTGATTAAAGGCTCTTTTCCTATTTCAAAAGTTTTAGTTTTCGAGGGTAATAGCTACGTATGTTGAAAAAATGAAGATATTAGACTATTTTATGATTGCACATGGTAAAGAATGTGATTAAAGGCTCTTTTCCTATTTCAAAAGTTTTAGTTTTTCGAGGGTAATTGCTTTGTCTGTGGAAAAAATGAAGATATTAGACAATTTTATGATTGCACATGGTAAAGAATGTGATTAAAGGCTCTTTTCCTATTTCAAAAGTTTTAGTTTTCGAGGGTAATAGCTACGTATGTTGAAAAAATGAAGGTATTAGACAATTTTATGATTGCACATTGTAAAGAATGTGATTAAAGGTTCTTTTATTATGTCAAAAGTTTTAGTTTTCGAGGGTAATAGCTACGTATGTTGAAAAAATGAAGATATTAGACTATTTTATGATTGCAAATGGTAAAGAATGTGATTAAAGGCTCTTTTCCTATTTCAAAAGTTTTAGTTTTCGAAGGTAATAGCTACCTATGTTGAAAAATTGAAGATATTAGACTATTTTATGATTGCACATGGTAAAGAATGTGATTAAAGGCTCTTTTCCTATTTCAAAAGTTTTAGTTTTCGAGGGTAATAGCTGCGTATGTTGAAAAAATGAAGATATTAGACAATTTTATGATTGCAAATGGTAAAGAATGTGATTAAAGGCTCCTTTCCTATGTCAAAAGTTTTAGTTTTCGAGTGTAATAGCTACGTATGAAGAAAAAATGAAGATATTAGACTACTTTATGATTGCAAATGGTAAAGAATGTGATTAAAGGCTCTTTTCCTATTTCAAAAGTTTTAGTTTTCAAGGGTAATAGCTACGTATGTTGAAAAAATGAAGATATTAGACAATTTTCTGATTGCACATGGTAAAGAATGTGATTAAAGGCTCTTTTCCTATTTCAAAAGTTTTAGTTTTCGAGAGTAATAGCTTTGTCTGTGGAAAAAATGAAGATATTAGACTATTTTATGATTTCAAATGGTAATCTCTTTTCCTATTTCAAAAGTTTTAGTTTTCGAGGGTAATAGCTACGTATGAAGAAAAAATGAAGATATTAGCCTATTTTATGATTGCACATGGTAAAGAATGTGATTAAAGGCTCTTTTCCTATTTAAAAAGTTTTAGTTTTCGAGGGTAATAGCTACGTATGTTGAAAAAATGAAGATATTAGACAATTTTATGATTGCACATGGTAAAGAATGTGATTAAAGGCTCTTTTCCTATTTAAAAAGTTTTAGTTTTCGAGGGTAATAGCTACGTATGTTGAAAAAATGAAGATATTAGACAATTTTATGATTGCACATGGTAAAGAATGTGATTAAAGGCTCTTTTCCTATTTCAAAAGTTTTAGTTTTCGAGGGTAATAGCTACGTATGTTGAAAAAGTGAAGATATTAGACAATTTTATGATTGCACATGGTAAAGAATGTGATTAAAGGCTCTTTTCCTATGTCAAAAGTTTTAGTTTTCGAGGGTAATAGCTACGTATGTTGAAAAAATGAAGATATTAGACTATTTTATTATTGCAAATGGTAAAGAATGTGATTAAAGGCTCTTTTCCTATTTCAAAAGTTTAAGTTTTCGAGGGTAATAGCTACGTATGTTGAAAAAATGAAGATATTAGACTATTTTATGATTGCAAATGGTAAAGAATGTGATTAAAGGCTCTTTTCCTATTTCAAAAGTTTTAGTTTTCGAGGGTAATAGCTACGTATGTTGAAAAAATGAAGATATTAGACAATTTTATGATTGCAAATGGTAAAGAATGTGATTAAAGGCTCTTTTCCTATGTCAAAAGTTTTAGTTTTCGAGGGTAATAGCTACGTAAGAAGAAAAAATTAAGATATTAGACTATTTTATGATTGCAAATGGTAAAGAATGTGATTAAAGGCTCTTTTCCTATTTCAAAAGTTTTAGTTTTCGAGGGTAATAGCTACGTATGTTGAAAAAATGAAGATATTATACAATTTTATGATTGCACATGGTAAAGAATGTGATTAAAGGCTCTTTTCCTATTTCAAAAGTTTTAGTTTTCGAGAGTAATAGCTTTGTCTGTGGAAAAAATGAAGATATTAGACTATTTTATGATTTCAAATGGTAATCTCTTTTCACCATATACCTCTTTCATAGGGTATTTCATTGAGCCTATGTTTGCCGCGCTTAGAGCACGATTCCTTAAAGCCGTCAATGGTTAGACCATTGCTCAAGTGGTAGTAACCATCCGCTTCACACATACCAACAATATACTCATTCTCATTTGGGGTTCCCATCTAGCCCATGTCTAGTCGACGTTTTGTAGTCAATTACAGACAGTTGAAATTTTTGTTTCTCGCCCAAATTCCTTGGCTTATAAATGCAAGTTCACTTGCATAAGAGTCGAGGCAGATTGCAGGAGGCCCTTGTAGGCCTTGAATTGGACTCGTTATTTCCATTTGTCAATATGCTGCTTCCCCCTTTCTGCGATCGTAAATTAACCTGAGAGAGAACCTCCAACAGGTTGGAACCCAACTCACCGTGAATTAGCATGAGAGGGTTGACTCTAGTTCAGCGTTGTCGAGTGATAGCCATGAGAGGGAAAATTTTCAAGTAATTTAACCCGTAGTCAACCTGCGTGTGTTCCCCAGCGAGAACCTCCAACAGGTACAACTCTAGTTTGGCATTTGTGAAGGGACACACATGCACGGAAAGGTGTAGCATAAATGGCAGACAGTAACAACGGCAATCAAACGGATAAAATTAACCCTTGACTGGGCTGCCCACTTAATTCAACAATCTGTCTTGGCTTTTTTCTACAATTGGCCATGACTTCCACTTTTCCCACAACTAATTCCCTCTTTTGTTAAATTCAAATGAATATGAAGATATTAGACAATTTTATGATTGCACATGGTAAAGAATGTGATTAAAGGCTCTTTTCCTATTTCAAAAGTTTTAGTTTTCGAGGGTAATAGCTACGTATGTTGAAAAAATGAAGATATTAGACAATTTTATGATTGCACATGGTAAAGAATGTGAATAAAGGCTCTTTTCCTATTTCAAAAGTTTTAGTTTTCGAGGGTAATAGCTACGTATGTTGAAAAAATGAAGATATTAGACAACTTTATGATTGCACATGGTAAAGAATGTGATTAAAGGCTCTTTTCCTATGTCAAAAGTTTTAGTTTTCGAGTGTAATAGCTACGTATGTTGAAAAAATGAAGATATTAGACTATTTTATGATTGCAAATGGAAAAGAATGTGATTAAAGGCTCTTTTCCTATTTCAAAAGTTTTAGTTTTCGAGGGTTATAGCTACGTATGTTGAAAAAATGAAGATATTAGACTATTTTATGATTGCACATGGTAATCTCTTTTCATATTTCAAAAGTTCTAGTTTTCGAGGGTAATAGCTACGTATTTTTAAAAAATGAAGATATTAGACTATTTTATGATTGCAAATGGTAAAGAATATGATTAAAGGCTCTTTTCCTATGTCAAAAGTTTTAGTTTTCGAGGGTAATAGCTACGTAAGTTGAAAAAATGAAGATATTAGACTATTTTATGATTGCAAATGGTAAAGAATGTGATTAAAGCCTCTTTTCCTATTTCAAAAATTTTAGTTTTCGAGGGTAATAGCTACGTGTGTTGAAAAAATGAAGATATTAAACTATTTTATGATTGCACATGGTAAAGAATGTGATTAAAGGCTCTTTTCCTATTTCAAAAGTTTTAGTTTTCGAGGGTAATAGCTACGTATGTTGAAAAAATGAAGATATTAGACTATTTTATGATTGCACATGGTAAAGAATGTGATTAAAGGCTCTTTTCCTATTTCAAAAGTTTTAGTTTTCGAGGGTTATAGCTACGTATGTTGAAAAAATGAAGATATTAGACTATTTTATGATTGCACATGGTAATCTCTTTTCTTATTTCAAAAGTTTTAGTTTTCGATGGTACTAGCTACGTATGTTGAAAAAATGAAGATATTAGACAATTTTATGATTGTACATGGTAAAAAATGTGATTAAAGGCTCTTTTCCTATTTCAAAAGTTTTAGTTTTCGAGAGTAATAGCTTTGTCTGTGGAAAAAATGAAGATATTAGACTATTTTATGATTGAAAATGGTAATCTCTTTTCCTATTTCAAAAGTTTTAGTTTTCGAGGGTAATAGCTATGTATGTTTAAAAAATGAAGATATTAGACTATTTTATGATTGCAAATGGTAAAGAATGTGATTAAAGGCTCTTTTCCTATTTCAAAAGTTTTAGTTTTTGAGGGTAATAGCTACGTATGTTGAAAAAATGAAGATTTTAGACTATTTTATGATTGCACATGGTAATGAATTCGATTAAAGGCTCTTTTCCTATTTCAAAAGTTTTAGTTTTCGAGGGTAATAGCTACGTATGTTGAAAAATGAAGATATTAGACAATTTTATGATTGCACATTGTAAAGAATGTGATTAAAGGCTCTTTTCCTATTTCAAAAGTTTTAGTTTTCGAGGGTAATAGCTAGGTATGTTGAAAAAATGAAGATATTAGACAATTTTATGATTGCACATGGTAAAGAATGTGATTAAAGGCTCTTTTCCTATTTCAAAAGTTTTAGTTTTCGAGGGTAATAGCTACGTATGTTGAAAAAATGAAGATATTAGACAATTTTATAATTGCACATGGCAAAGAATGTGATTAAAGGCTCTTTTCCTATTTCAAAAGTTTTAGTTTTCGAGGGTAATAGCTACGTATGTTGAAAAAATGAAGATATTAGACAACTTTATGATTGCACATGGTAAAGAATGTGATTAAAGGCTCTTTTCCTATGTCAAAAGTTTTAGTTTTCGAGTGTAATAGCTACGTATGTTGAAAAAATGAAGATATTAGACTATTTTATGATTGCAAATGGAAAAGAATGTGATTAAAGGCTCTTTTCCTATTTCAAAAGTTTTAGTTTTCGAGGGTAATAGCTACGTATGTTGAAAAAATGAAGATATTAGACTATTTTATGATTGCACATGGTAAAGAATGTGATTAAAGGCTCTTTTCCTATTTCAAAAGTTTTAGTTTTTCGAGGGTAATTGCTTTGTCTGTGGAAAAAATGAAGATATTAGACAATTTTATGATTGCACATGGTAAAGAATGTGATTAAAGGCTCTTTTCCTATTTCAAAAGTTTTAGTTTTCGAGGGTAATAGCTAAGTATGTTGAAAAAATGAAGGTATTAGACAATTTTATGATTGCACATGGTAAAGAATGTGATTAAAGGCTCTTTTCCTATGTCAAAAGTTTTAGTTTTCGAGGGTAATAGCTACGTATGTTGAAAAAATGAAGATATTAGACTATTTTATGATTGCAAATGGTAAAGAATGTGATTAAAGGCTCTTTTCCTATTTCAAAAGTTTTAATTTTCGAAGGTAATAGCTACGTATGTTGAAAAATTGAAGATATTAGACTATTTTATGATTGCACATGGTAAAGAATGTGATTAAAGGCTCTTTTCCTATTTCAAAAGTTTTAGTTTTCGAGAGTAATAGCTTTGTCTGTGGAAAAAATGAAGATATTAGACTATTTTATGATTTCAAATGGTAATCTCTTTTCCTATTTCAAAAGTTTTAGTTTTCGAGAGTAATAGCTACGTATGTTGAAAAAATGAAGATATTAGACAATTTTATGATTGCAAATGGTAAAGAATGTGATTAAAGGCTCCTTTCCTATGTCAAAAGTTTTAGTTTTCAAGTGTAATAGCTACGTATGAAGAAAAAATGAAGATATTAGACTACTTTATGATTGCAAATGGTAAAGAATGTGATTAAAGGCTCTTTTCCTATTTCAAAAGTTTTAGTTTTCGAGGGTAATAGCTACGTATGTTGAAAAAATGAAGATATTAGACAATTTTCTGATTGCACATGGTAAAGAATGTGATTAAAGGCTCTTTTCCTATTTCAAAAGTTTTAGTTTTCGAGAGTAATAGCTTTGTCTGTGGAAAAAATGAAGATATTAGACTATTTTATGATTTCAAATGGTAATCTCTTTTCCTATTTCAAAAGTTTTAGTTTTCGAGGGTAATAGCTACGTATGTTGAAAAAATGAAGATATTAGACTATTTTATGATTGCAAATGGTAAAGAATGTGATTAAAGGCTCTTTTCCTATTTCAAAAGTTTTAGTTTTCGAGGGTAATAGCTACGTATGTTGAGAAAATGAAGATATTAGACTATTTTATGATTGCACATGGTAAAGAATGTCATTAAAGGCTCTTTTCCTATTTCAAAAGTTTTAGTTTTCGAGGGTAATAGCTACGTATGTTGAAAAAATGAAGATATTAGACAATTTTATGATTGCACATGGTAAAGAATGTGATTAAAGGCTCTTTTCCTATTTCAAAAGTTTTAGTTTTCGAGGGTAATAGCTACGTATGTTGAAAAAATGAAGGTATTAGACAATTTTATGATTGCACATGGTAAAGAATGTGATTAAAGGCTCTTTTCCTATGTCAAAAGTTTTAGTTTTCGAGGGTAATAGCTACGTATGTTGAAGAAATGAAGATATTAGACTATTTTATGATTGCAAATGGAAAAGAATGTGATTAAAGGCTCTTTTCCTATTTCAAAAGTTTTAGTTTTCGAGGGTTATAGCTACGTATGTTGAAAAAATGAAGATATTAGACTATTTTATGATTGCACATGGTAATCTCTTTCATATTTCAAAAGTTTTAGTTTTCGAGGGTAATAGCTACGTATTTTTAAAAAATGAAGATATTAGACTATTTTATGATTGCAAATGGTAAAGAATATGATTAAAGGCTCTTTTCCTATGTCAAAAGTTTTAGTTTTCGAGGGTAATAGCTACGTAAGTTGAAAAAATGAAGATATTAGACTATTTTATGATTGCAAATGGTAAAGAATGTGATTAAAGCCTCTTTTCCTATTTCAAAAATTTTAGTTTTCGAGGGTAATAGCTACGTGTGTTGAAAAAATGAAGATATTAAACTATTTTATGATTGCACATGGTAAAGAATGTGATTAAAGGCTCTTTTCCTATTTCAAAAGTTTTAGTTTTCGAGGGTAATAGCTACGTATGTTGAAAAAATGAAGATATTAGACTATTTTATGATTGCGCATGGTAAAGAATGTGATTAAAGGCTCTATTCCTATTTCAAAAGTTTTAGTTTTCGAGGGTTATAGCTACGTATGTTGAAAAAATGAAGATATTAGACTATTTTATGATTGCACATGGTAATCTCTTTTCTTATTTCAAAAGTTTTAGTTTTCGATGGTACTAGCTACGTATGTTGAAAAAATGAAGATATTAGACAATTTTATGATTGTACATGGTAAAAAATGTGATTAAAGGCTCTTTTCCTATTTCAAAAGTTTTAGTTTTCGAGAGTAATAGCTTTGTCTGTGGAAAAAATGAAGATATTAGACTATTTTATGATTGCAAATGGTAATCTCTTTTCCTATTTCAAAAGTTTTAGTTTTCGAGGGTAATAGCTATGTATGTTTAAAAAATGAAGATATTAGACTATTTTATGATTGCAAATGGTAAAGAATGTGATTAAAGGCTCTTTTCCTATTTCAAAAGTTTTAGTTTTTGAGGGTAATAGCTACGTATGTTGAAAAAATGAAGATTTTAGACTATTTTATGATTGCACATGGTAATGAATTCGATTAAAGGCTCTTTTCCTATTTCAAAAGTTTTAGTTTTCGAGGGTAATAGCTACGTATGTTGAAAAATGAAGATATTAGACAATTTTATGATTGCACATTGTAAAGAATGTGATTAAAGGCTCTTTTCCTATTTCAAAAGTTTTAGTTTTCGAGGGTAATAGCTACGTATGTTGAAAAAATGATGATATTAGACAATTTTATAATTGCACATGGCAAAGAATGTGATTAAAGGCTCTTTTCCTATTTCAAAAGTTTTAGTTTTCGAGGGTAATAGCTACGTATGTTGAAAAAATGAAGATATTAGACAACTTTATGATTGCACATGGCAAAGAATGTGATTAAAGGCTCTTTTCTTATGTCAAAAGTTTTAGTTTTCGAGTGTAATAGCTACGTATGTTGAAAAAATGAAGATATTAGACTATTTTATGATTGCAAATGGAAAAGAATGTGATTAAAGGCTCTTTTCCTATTTCAAAAGTTTTAGTTTTCGAGGGTAATAGCTACGTATGTTGAAAAAATGAAGATATTAGACTATTTTATGATTGCACATGGTAAAGAATGTGATTAAAGGCTCTTTTCCTATTTCAAAAGTTTTAGTTTTTCGAGGGTAATTGCTTTGTCTGTGGAAAAAATGAAGATATTAGACAATTTTATGATTGCACATGGTAAAGAATGTGATTAAAGGCTCTTTTCCTATTTCAAAAGTTTTAGTTTTCGAGGGTAATAGCTAAGTATGTTGAAAAAATGAAGGTATTAGACAATTTTATGATTGCACATGGTAAAGAATGTGATTAAAGGCTCTTTTCCTATGTCAAAAGTTTTAGTTTTCGAGGGTAATAGCTACGTATGTTGAAAAAATGAAGATATTAGGACTATTTTATGATTGCAAATGGTAAAGAATGTGATTAAAGGCTCTTTTCCTATTTCAAAAGTTTTAGTTTTCGAAGGTAATAGCTACGTATGTTTGAAAAATTGAAGATATTAGACTATTTTATGATTGCACATGGTAAGAATGTGATTAAAGGCTCTTTTCCTATTTCAAAAGTTTTAGTTTTCGAGAGTAATAGCTTTGTCTGTGGAAAAAAATGAAGATATTAGACTATTTTATGATTTCAAATGGTAATCTCTTTTCCTATTTCAAAGTTTTAGTTTTCGAGAGTAATAGCTACGTATGTTGAAAAAATGAAGATATTAGACAATTTTATGATTGCAAATGGAAAGAATGTGATTAAAGGCTCCTTTCCTATGTCAAAAGTTTTAGTTTTCGAGTGTAATAGCTACGTATGAAGAAAAAATGAAGATATTAGGACTACTTTATGATTGCAAATGGTAAAGAATGTGATTAAAGGCTCTTTTCCTATTTCAAAAGTTTTAGTTTTCGAGGGTTAATAGCTACGTATGTTGAAAAAATGAAGATATTAGACAATTTTCTGATTGCACATGTAAAGAATGTGATTAAAGGCTCTTTTCCTATTTCAAAAGGTTTTAGTTTTCGAGAGTAATAGCTTTGTCTGTGGAAAAAATGAAGATATTAGACTATTTTATGATTTCAAATGGTAATCTCTTTTCCTATTTCAAAAGTTTTAGTTTTCGAGTGGTAATAGCTACGTATGTTGAAAAAATGAAGATATTAGACTATTTTATGATTGCAAATGGTAAAGAATGTGATTAAAGGCTCTTTTCCTATTTCAAAAAGTTTAGTTTTCGAGGGTAATAGCTACGTATGTTGAAAAAATGAAGATATTAGACTATTTTATGATTGCACATGGTAAAGAAAGTGATTAAAGGCTCTTTTCCTATTTCAAAAGTTTTAGTTTTCGAGGGGTAATAGCTACGTATGTTGAAAAAATGAAGATATTAGACATTTTATGATTGCACATGGTAAAGAATGTGATTAAAGGCTCTTTTCCTATTTCAAAAGTTTTAGTTTTCGAGGGTAATAGCTACGTATGTTGAAAAAATGAAGATATTAGACAATTTTATGATGGCACATGGTAAAGAATGTGATTAAAGGCTCTTTTCCTATGTCAAAGTTTTAGTTTTCGAGGGTAATAACTACGTATGTTGAAAAAAATGAAGATATTAGACTATTTATTATTGTAAAATGGTAAAGAATGTGATTAAAGGCTCTTTTACTATTTCAAAAGTTTAAGTTTTCGAGGGTAATAGCTACGTATGTTGAAAAAATGAAGATATTAGACTATTTTATGATTGCAAATGGTAAAGAATGTGATTAAAGGCTCTTTTCCTATGTCAAAAGTTTTAGTTTTCGAGGGTAATAGCTACGTATGAAGAAAAAATGAAGATATTAGACTATTTTATGATTGCAAATGGTAAAGAATGTGATTAAAGGCTCTTTTCCTATTTCAAAAGTTTTAGTTTTCGAGGGTAATAGCTACGTATGTTGAAAAAATGAAGATATTATACAATTTTATGATTGCACATGGTAAAGAATGTGATTAAAGGCTCTTTTCCTATTTCAAAAGTTTTAGTTTTCGAGAGTAATAGCTTTGTCTGTGGAAAAAATGAAGATATTAGACTATTTTATGATTTCAAATGGTAATCTCCTTTTCCTATTTCAAAAGTTTTAGTTTTCGAGTGTAATAGCTACGTATGTTGAAAAAATGAAGATATTAGACTATTTATGATTGCAAATGGAAAAGAACGTGATTAAAGGCTCTTTTCCTATTTCAAAAGTTTTAGTTTTCGAGGGTAATAGCTACGTATGTTGAAAAAATGAAGATATTAGACTATTTTATGATTGCACATGGTAAAGAATGTGATTAAAGGCTCTTTTCTATTTCAAAAGTTTTAGTTTTTCGAGGGTAATTGCTTTGTCTGTGGAAAAAATGAAGATATTAGACAATTTTATGATTGCACATGGTAAAGAATGTGATTAAGGCTCTTTTCCTATTTCAAAGTTTTAGTTTTCGAGGGTAATAGCTACGTATGTTGAAAAAATGAAGATTATTAGACTATTTTATGATTGCAAATGGTAAAGAATGTGATTAAAGGCTCTTTTCCTATTTCAAAAGTTTTAGTTTTCGAAGGTAATAGCTACGTATGTTGCAAATTGAAGATATTAGACTATTTTATGATTGCACATGGTAAAGAATGTGATTAAAGGCTCTTTTCCTATTTCAAAAGTTTTAGTTTTCGAGGGTAATAGCTACGTATGTTGAAAAAATGAAGATATTAGACAATTTTATGATTGCAAATGGTAAAGAGTGTGATTAAAGGCTCCTTTCTATGTCAAAAGTTTTAGTTTTCGAGTGTAATAGCTACGTATGAAGAAAAAATGAAGATATTAGACTACTTTATGATTGCAAATGGTAAAGAATGTGATTAAAGGCTCTTTTCCTATTTCAAAAGTTTTAGTTTTCGAAGGTAATAGCTACGTATGTTGAAAAATTGAAGATATTAGACTATTTTATGATTGCACGTGGTAAAGAATGTCATTAAAGGCTCTTTTCCTATGTCAAAAGTTTTAGTTTTCGAGGGTAATAGCTACGTATGAAGAAAAAAATGAAGATATTAGACTATTTTATGATTGCAAATGGTAAAGAATGTGATTAAAGACTCTTTTCCTATTTCAAAAGTTTTAGTTTTCGAGGGTAATAGCTACGTATGTTGAAAAAAATGAAGATATTAGACAATTTTATGATGGCACATGGTAAAAGAATGTGATTAAGGCTCTTTTCCTATGTCAAAAGTTTTAGTTTTCGAGGGTAATAACTACGTATGTTGAAAAAAATGAAGATATTAGACTATTTTATTATTGTAAATGGTAAAGAATGTGATTAAAGGCTCTTTTACTATTTCAAAAGTTTAAGTTTCGAGGGTAATAGCTACGTATGTTGAAAAAATGAAGATATTAGACTATTTTATGATTGCAAATGGTAAAGAATGTGATTAAAGGCTCTTTCCTATGTCAAAAGTTTTAGTTTTCGAGGGGTAATAGCTACGTATGAAGAAAAATGAAGATATTAGACTATTTTATGATTGCAAATGGTAAAGAATGTGATTAAAGGCTCTTTTCCTATTTCAAAAGTTTTAGTTTTCGAGGGTAATAGCTACGTATGTTGAAAAAATGAAGATATTATACAATTTTATGATTGCACATGGTAAAGAATGTGATTAAAGGCTCTTTTCCTATTTCAAAAGTTTTAGTTTTCGAGAGTAATAGCTTTGTCTGTGGAAAAAATGAAGATATTAGACTATTTTATGATTTCAAATGGTAATCTCTTTTCCTATTTCAAAAGTTTAGTTTTCGAGTGTAATAGCTACGTATGTTGAAAAAATGAAGATATTAGACTATTTTATGATTGCAAATGGAAAAGAACGTGATTAAAGGCTCTTTCCTATTCAAAAGTTTTAGTTTTCGAGGGTAATAGCTACGTATGTTGAAAAAATGAAGATATTAGACTATTTTATGATTGCACATGGTAAAGAATGTGATTAAAGGCTCTTTTCCTATTTCAAAAGTTTTAGTTTTTCGAGGGGTAATTGCTTTGTCTGTGGAAAAAATGAAGATATTAGACAATTTTATGATTGCACATGGTAAAGAATGTGATTAAAGGCTCTTTTCCTATTTCAAAAGTTTTAGTTTTCGAGGGTAATAGCTACGTATGTTGAAAAAATGAAGATATTAGACTATTTTATGATTGCAAATGGTAAAGAATGTGATTAAAGGCTCTTTTCCTATTTCAAAAGTTTTAGTTTCGAAGGTAATAGCTACGTATGTTGCAAAATTGAAGATATTAGACTATTTTATGATTGCACATGGTAAAGAATGTGATTAAAGGCTCTTTTCTATTTCAAAAGTTTTAGTTTTCGAGGGTAATAGCTACGTATGTTGAAAAATGAAGATATTAGACAATTTTATGATTGCAAATGGTAAAGAGGTGTGATTAAAGGCTCCTTTCCTATGTCAAAAGTTTTAGTTTTCGAGTGTAATAGCCTACGTATGAAGAAAAAATGAAGATATTAGACTACTTTATGATTGCAAATGGTAAAGAATGTGATTAAAGGCTCTTTTCCTATTTCAAAAGTTTTAGTTTTCGAGGGTAATAGCTACGTATGTTGAAAAAATGAAGATATTAGACTATTTTATGATTGCACATGGTAAAGAATGTCATTAAAGGCTCTTTTCCTATTTCAAAAGTTTTAGTTTTCGAGGGTAATAGCTACGT
>NW_027063678.1:0-31861 GCF_032884065.1 Artemia franciscana
TTGGGAGATGCCTACATTCCGTAAAAATGGATATTAATTATATTTTTTGTAATTATTGCCTATTTCCAATTTAGTAAATGCTCAAACTCAAATCCACTGAAAAAATTTCTGAAAAATAAAAAAATAGGTATTTTTTAACTTACGAACGGGTGATCGGATCTCAATGAAATTTGATATTTAGAAGGAATTCATGTCTCAGAGCTCTTATTTCAAATCCCGACCAGATCTTTTGACATTGGGGGGAGTTGGAGGGGGAAATCTTGGAAAAAACACTTGGAGTGGAGGAATCGGGATGAAGCTTGGTGGATAGAATAAACAAATGTCCTTGATACGTGATTGACAGAATCATACTGGATTCGCTCTCTTTGGGGGAGTTGGGGGGAGGGGTTCATTGATTTGGCGATTTCGGTGCTTCTGGACGTGCTAGGGCGATGAAAATTGGTAGGCGTGTCAGGGAGCTGCACAATTTGACTTGATAAAGTCGTTTCTTCCCCAGATTCGACCATCTGGGGGGGGCAAACGGGAGGGGAAAAATTTAGAAAAAATTTGGTATTTATACTTACGTGTGGGTGATCGGATCTGAATGAATTTTGATATTTAGAAGGACATCGTGACTCAGAGCTCTTATTTTAAATCCTGACCGGCATTAAGCCTCTTATTTTCCTTTTTAAATCAATCTATTGATTCATAGAATCTTGTTAGAGCTCATACCGTATGATTTCTTGGCTCTTAGCTCTTCTCTCCTCGTCACAAGTGCCATATGAGCTCTTAGCTCTTGTTAATTCTGTTATCTGTAGCTCATCTACCTGATAAGAAAAAATAAAAAAGTTTTTTTTTAACTGCAAGTAAGTATTGATATTAAAACTTAAAGCGAACAGAAATTATTCCGTATATGAAAGGGGTTGTCCCCCTTCTCAACATCTTGCTTTTTATGCTAAAGTTTATTTTTGGTTTTAAAAAGTAGAGTTTGAGAAAGCGTCAAACTGTAGCGTAAAGAGTTAAGCGTTGAGTAAGTTTTAACTATGTATATATGGTTTTAACTACGTAAAACTTGCGAATATACAACACTCTTCGCTGTCCCATTGTTTGTGCATATAAATAGATTGTCAGGTTTACCCACTCTTGAACATGTAATATATAATTGTCCATGGGAAAAAACAATCCGTATTCAGATCTATACCTCATTATTCTAATGATTGCCCTTGACCTTTGTTGATGGTGATTGCTAATCAAACATTCCCTGTGCCCCGGTCGTTATTTATATATCCCCTTGTGCCCCCCGGCGTCCCCGTTGTAGTTGTGTCCCTGTGTCCCGGTCGTCATTTATATGTCCCGGTCGTGATTTGTGTTCCGGTGTCCCAGTCTGTAATTTCTCTTTGAGTGTCCCGGTCGTCATTTATATTCCCTGTGTCCCGGTCGTCATTTGTGTCCCGGTGTCCCGGTCTGTAATTTCGTCAGTCGCCAAACATGACGTCAGTCGACAAACAACTTCATGACGGCATAATGCTCAATCCTTATAATGACGTCAGTCGACACACAAACATGACGTCAGTCAATAGACAAACAAACAATTTATCTATAATATAAAAATAAGTTGTCTGTGTGTGGATCTGTGGATCTGTGGATCAGGTGACGTCATGTTTCGGCTGACGTCATGAAATTAGTTGCCATCATTTTTGCTTTGAAGGTGACGTCATTCAAGTTATATAAGACATATGTTCGCGTAGAATTCTATTAATGTTTAAGTTTACAATGACTGATGAAGATGCTCAAAGAGTCTATGCCAAAAAACTTGCTGCTGATAGAGAAAGTCAGAAAAGAAAGCGTGCCGAGGAACTACCAGAGCAACGCGAAAAGCAGACTTGCTGCTAAAAGAGAAAGTGAAAAAAGAAGGCGTGCCGAGGAATCAAAAGACCAGCAGGGAAACAGGCTTGAGGCTGATAGAGAAAGAAAGAACAGAAAGCATGCCGAGGAACTACCAGAGCACGCAGAAGCAGACTTGCTGCTAAAAGAGAAAGTGAAAAAAGAAGGCGTGCCGAGGAATCAAAAGACCAGCAGGGAAACAGGCTTGAGGCTGATAGAGAAAGAAAGAACAGAAAGCATGCCGAGGAACTACCAGAGCAACGCAGAAGCAGACTTGCTGCTAAAAGAGAAAGTGAAAAAAGAAGGCGTGCCGAGGAACTACCAGAGCAACGCAGAAGCAGACTTGCTGCTAAAAGAGAAAGTGAAAAAAGAAGGCGTGCGAGGAATCAAAAGACCAGCAGGGGAAACAGGCTTGCTGCTGATAGAGAAAGTAAGAAAAGAAAGCGTGCCGAGGAATCAGAGCAATCTGAAAGTTATCGCCTGGCATTCAGGTACAAACCCAGTCGATGATTATAGCTTGAGTAGATGTGTTCAAAATCGGGACAATGTCTAAAATTTGTCCCTATTGCAAGGCCTTGAAATTCAATGGTGAAACAATGGGAATGTGTTGCGCCTCAGGAAAGTTAAACTTCCTCTATTGGCTGCACCACCAGAGCCATTGAAGACTTTCCTTACTGGAAACTACGTCAGAATCTAAGCGTTTTTTGTCAAAAATCAGACAATACAACTCATGTTTCCAAATGACGTCGTTTGGAGCCTAATCGAAAATCCAGATCAATTTATGTCTACTTTCAAAAGTAAAAGGGCAAATTTATCATAAAGCAGGGTCCCTCTTCTACCATTCTCAGGCGAGAATCATAAATTTTTACAATTGTACTTCATCAGTGATAGAAATTCTGAATTGAATGCACGTTGCGAAATTTCTCCCAACGTTGAAAGGACAATCGTTTCCCAATTGCAACATCTTTTCCACGAAAATAATAAGTTATTGCGTCTGTTTCAAAACAGCCATCGATTTGATGCCTACTGATACTCATAAAATTGTTATTTCCGCTGACAAAACGCCTCCTGGCCAACATGTGCGTAGATACAATGTTCCGACTATCGACGAAGTGGCAATCGTTATGGTCGGTGATCAGTTTTTACCTCGAGATATTATTCTACATAAGCGAAAACGCTCAATTGTTAAGAATTGCTGAAACTCATCGATGCTACGATGCCCTACAATATCCTATCATTTTTTGGGATGGAGCCGACGGCTATCACTTTAATATTAAATTGATGAATCCAGCCACTAACAAAGAAATGAATAAGAAATGCAGTGCAATGCATTATTATTCCTATAGACTAATGATTCGGCAGGATGAAGAAAATTATATTTTAAAATGCCGTGAATTGTTTCACCAATTTGTCGTGGATATGTATGCTAAAATTGAATCAGAACGTTTGCTATATATCCGCCTGAATCAGACCAAGCTCCGCTCTGAACAATACATTCATTTGCGAGATGCAGTTATAAATGACGGTAATACCACAAACGTTGGAAGATTAACAATTTTACCTTCGTCATATGCTGGCAGTCCCCGTCATATGCATGAATATGCTCAAGATGCTATTGCGTATGTTCGTCTCTATGGTCGTCCAGATTTATTTATTACATTTACATGTAATCAATCTTGGGACGAGATACTGCAGCTTTTACTTCAAGGACAATCGGCGGTTCATAGGCATGACATTACGGCACGTGTCTTCCGGCAAAAGTTGAAATCACTGATAAACTACCTTGTAAAACATGAAGTGTTTGGGTCAGTGCGATGCTGGATGTACTCAGTGGAATGGCAAAAACGAGGTTTGCCACACGCACATATACTAATCTGGCTACATAAAAAAATTACTTCAAACGAAATTGATGATGTGATTTCCGCTGAAATACCTGATAAAAATGTCGATAAGGGGTTACATGATAAGGGTTACATGATAAGGGGTTATATATATATATATATATATATATATATATATATATATATATATATATATATATATATATATATATATATATATATACACCTAGTTGGTGGGGGCGCTTCGCGCCCCCCCCAAGCCCCCCCCGCGCGCGTAAGTCGTTACGCGCCATAATAGTTACGCGCCATTGTAGTTGTGTCCCTATGTCCCACCTGTGAATATATATATATATATATAATATATATATATATATATATATATATATATATATATATATATATATATATATATATATATATATATATATATATATATATATATATATATATATATATATATATATATATATATATATATATATATATATATATATATATATATATATATATATATATATATATATATATATATATATAAATATATATATATATATATATATATATATATATAATATATATATATATATATATATATATATATATATATATATATATATATATATATATATATATATATATATATGGTTTTAACTACGTAAAACTTGCGAATATACAACATCTTTGCTGTCCTATTGTCTTTGCATATAAATAGATTGTCAGGTTTACCGACTCTTGAACATGCAACATATAATGGTCCATGGGAAAACAATCTGTATTCAGATCTATACCTCATGATTCTAATGATTGCCCTTGAGCTTTGTTGATGGTGATTGCTAATCGACCATTCCCTGCCTCGGTGTCCCGGTCGTCATTTATATCCCCCTGTTTCCCCCAGTATCCCCGTTGTAGTTGTGTCTTTGTGTCCTGGTCGTCATTTATATTCCTGTGTCCCGGTCGTCATTTGTATCCCGGTGTCCCGGTCTGTATATACATTCGTTTTTTAGTTTTGTTTTTCTCCTTTATTTTTTTCCTTTTTTTTCTTTTTTAGTTTATTAGATTTTTTAGTTTTTTTATTAGTTTTTAGTTTTTTTTTCTTTTTAGTTTTTTTGTAGTTTTTACCTTCTTTTTAGTTTTTGTTAGTTTTGTTTTTACTTATGTCCTGGTCGTCATTTATACTCCCTGTGTCCCGGTGCTTTGTTGATTGCTAATCGAACATTCCTTTTGTCCTGGTCGCTTTCTCTTTGAGTGTCGTCATTTATTTTTTTATTTTTTAGTTCTTTTAGTTTTTACCTTTTTTAGTTTTTTTTAGTTTTTTAGATGAAAATTTTTTTTAGTTTTTTTCCTTTTTTTCTTTTTAGTTTTTTATTGGTTTTTACGTTTATTTTAGCTTATTTTTCAGTTTTTTCCTTTTTTTTATTTTTTTTTTATTTTTTATTTTTTTTTTAGTTTTTTACCTTTTTTTAGTTTTTTTAGTTTTTTAGCTTTTTTACTTTTTTTATTAGTTTTTAGTTTTTTTTGTAGTTTTTTGCCTTTTTTTTAGTTTTTTTCAGTTTTTTTTTTTTAGTTTTTTATTGGTTTTTACCTTTATTTTAGCTTATTTTTCAGTTTTTTCCTTTTTTTTAGTATTTTTTAGTTTTTAGTTTTTTTAGTTTTTTACCTTTTTTTAGTTTTTTAGTTTTTTTAGCTTTTTTATTTTTTTTATTAGTTTTTAGTTTTTTTTGTAGTTTTTTGTCTTTTTTTAGTTTTTTTAGTTTTTTTAGCTTTTTTATTAGTTTTTTAGTTTTTTTGTAGTTTTTGCCTTTTTTTAGTTTTTTTAGTTTTTTAGCTTTTTTATTTTTTTTATTAGTTTTTAGTTTTTTTAGTTTTTTACCTTTTTTTAGTTTTTTTAGTTTTTTTAGTTTTTTAGCTTTTTTATTTTTTTTATTAGTTTTTAGTTTTTTTTTTAGTTTTTGCCTTTTTTTTAGTTTTTTTTTAGTTTTTTAGCTTTTTTATTAGTTTTTAGTTTTTTTTTTTGTAGTTTTTGCCTTTTTTAGTTTTTTTAGTTTTTTAGCTTTTTTATTTTATTTGTAGTTTTGCCTTTTTTTAGTTTTTTCAGTTTTGACGTCACCTGATCCAGTTTTTTCAGGTGACGTCACCTGATCCAAATAGATTGTCAGGTTTACCGACTCTTGAACATGCAACATATAATGGTCCATGGGAAAATAATCTGTATTCAGATCTATACCTCATGATTCTAATGATTGCCCTTGAGCTTTGTTGATGGTGATTGCTAATCGACCATTCCCTGTCCCGGTCGTCATTTATATCCCCCTGTTTCCCCCGGTGTCCCCGTTGTAGTTGTGTCCCTGTGTCCCGGTCGTCATTTATATTCCCTGTGTCCCGGTCGTCATTTGTATCCCGGTGTCCCGGTCTGTATATACATTTCGTTTTTTAGTTTTGTTTTTCTCCTTTATTTTTTTCCTTTTTTTTTTTCTTTTTAGTTTATTTAGATTTTTAGATTTTTTAGTTTTTTTATTAGTTTTTTAGTTTTTTTTTTCTTTTTAGTTTTTTTGTAGTTTTTACCTTCTTTTTAGTTTTGTTAGTTTTTTTTTACTTATGTCCTGGTCGTCATTTATACTCCCTGTGTCCCGGTGCTTTGTTGATTGCTAATCGAACATTCCTTATGTCCTGGTCGCTTTCTCTTTGAGTGTCGTCATTTATTTTTTTATTTTTTAGTGCTTTTAGTTTTTACCTTTTTTAGTTTTTTTTAGTTTTTTAAATGAAAATTTTTTTTAGTTTTTTCCTTTTTTTCTTTTAGTTTTTTATTGGTTTTTACGTTTATTTTAGCTTATTTTTCAGTTTTTTCCTTTTTTTTATTTTTTTTTTATTTTTTATTTTTTTTAGTTTTTTACCTTTTTTTAGTTTTTTTTAGTTTTTTTAGTTTTTTAGCTTTTTTACTTTTTTTTATTAGTTTTTAGTTTTTTTTTTGTAGTTCTTGCCTTTTTTTTAGTTTTTTTCAGTTTTTTTTTAGTTTTTTATTGGTTTTTACCTTTATTTTAGCTTATTTTTCAGTTTTTTTTTTTTTTTTCCTTTTTTTTAGTTTTTTTTAGTTTTTAGTTTTTTTAGTTTTTTACCTTTTTTTATTTTTTTAGTTTTTTTTAGTTTTTTTTAGCTTTTTTATTTTTTTTTTATTAGTTTTTAGTTTTTTTTGTAGTTTTTGCCTTTTTTTAGTTTTTTTAGTTTTTTAGCTTTTTTATTTTTTTTATTAGTTTTTAGTTTTTTTTGTAGTTAGTTTTTTTAGTTTTTTACCTTTTTTTAGTTTTTTTAGTTTTTTTAGTTTTTTAGCTTTTTTATTTTTTTTATTAGTTTTTAGTTTTTTTTGTAGTTTTTGCCTTTTTTTAGTTTTTTTAGTTTTTTAGCTTTTTTATTAGTTTTTTAGTTTTTTTTGTAGTTTTTGCCTTTTTTTTAGTTTTTTAGCTTTTTATTTTTTTTATTAGTTTTTAGTTTTTTTTTTGCAGTTTTTTGCCTTTTTTAGTTTTTTTTTCAGTTTTGACGGTCACCTGATCCAGTTTTTTTCAGGTGACGTCACCTGATCCACAGATCCACACACAGACAACTTATTTATATATATATATATATATATATATATATATATATATATATATATATATATATATATATATATATATATATATATATATATATATATATATATATATATATATATATATATATATATATATATATATATATATATATATATATATATATATATATATATATATATATATATATATATATATATAATATATATATATATATATATATATATATATATATATATATATATATATATATAATATATATATATATATATTATATATATATATATATATATATATATATATATATATATATATATATTCACAGGTGGGACACAGGGACACAACTACAATGGCGCGTAACTAATATGGCACGTAACGACTTACGCGCGCGGGGGGCTTGGGGGGCGCGAAGGGTCCCCACCAACTAGGTGTTGGGCCCAACCCAACAGCTAGTATATATATATATACATATATATATATATATATATATATATATATATATATATATATATATATATAATATATATATATATATATATATATAGGCTCTTTGAACAGCTTCCTCGGCTGTTGCCATTGTAGGTTCTTCATTCATTTTACAATTAAACATTTTTTCCGTCTACGATCTTCTTACAATTAAAAATTTGTCTTTGAGCGGCTTCCTCGGCTGTTGCCATTGTAGGTTCTTCAGTCATTTTACAATTAAATATTTTTCCGTCCACGATCTCCTACAATTAAAAATTTGTCTTTGAACGATTTTCTTAAATACCTTTAATGACATCATCGTCATAACAAACATGACGACAACTGACTTCATGACGACAGGACGATATGATGACATGACGTCACTCGACAGACCCACAAATAACTTATTTATATACTAGCTGTTGGGGTGGCACTTCGCGCCAACCCCAACACCTAGTTGGTGGGGGCACTTCACCCCCCCCACCACATAAATATCTATATGTCCCTGTGTCCCACCTGTGAATATAGAAAGATATATATATATATATATACACCCCAACACCTAGTTGGTGGGGCGCTTCGCGCCCCCCAAGCCCCCCCCGCTTGCGTAAGTCGTTACGCGCCATATTAGTTACGCGCCATTGTAGTTGTTTCCCTGTGTCCCACCTGTGAATAGAGATAGATATAAATATATGTTTTTAACAACGTAAAACATGCGAATATACAACATTCTTCGCTGTCCCATTGTCTGTGCATATAAATAGATTGTCAGGTTTACTGACTCTTGAACATTCAACATATAATTGTCCATGGGAAAAAACAATCCGTATTCAGATCTATACCTCATTATTCTAATGATGTGTCCCTGTGTCCCGGTCGTCATTTATATTCCCTGTGTCCCGGTCGTCATTTGTGTCCCGGTGTCCCAGCTTGTAATTTCTCTTTGAGTGTCCCGGTCGTCATTTATATTCCCTGTGTCCCGGTGTCCCGGTCGTCATTTGTGTTTTCGGTTTTCTTTTTCTTCTTTATTTTCAGCGTCACTATGAAGTACATATCGACGAACCTTTGTTTTTTTAACTTAAATCTGGTAGGCATTGATGACCTTATCCAAGTCAAAATCCCAAACCCAATCATCATCGCTATTATTTTCAGTTTTGATATGTTTTGACTCTCGCTGTCCAGGTGGATTTTCATCTAACTGCGCGGTTTTTGCGTTCTTTAGCCGCAAGCCTGTTTCCTGCTGTTCTTTTTGATTCCTCAGCACGCCTTCTTTTTTCACTTTCTCTTTTAGCAGCAAGTCTGCTTTCGCGTTTGCTCTGGTAGTTCCTCGGCACGCTTTCTTTTCTTACTTTCTCTATCAGCAGCAAGTTTTTTGGCATAAACTCTTTGAGCATCTTCATTGGCTTTTGCCATGGTAAGTTCATCAGTCATTGTAAACTTAAACATTAATAGATTTCTACGTGAACATATGTCTTAAATATCTTGAATAACGTCACCGTCAAAGCAAAAAATGACGACAACTAATTTCATGACGTCAGCCGACACAGAAAACATGACGTCACCTGACAACTAATTTCATGACGTCAGCCGACACAGAAACATGACGTCACCTGATCCACAGACAGACAGACAACTTATTTATATATATATATATATATATATATAAATATATATATATATATATATATATATATATATATATATATATATATATATATATATAAATATATATATATATATATATATATATATATATATATATATATATATATATATATATATATATATATATATATGTTTTTAACTACGTAAAACTTGTGAATATACAACATTCTTCGATGTCCCATTGTCTGTGTATATAAATAGATTGTCAGGTTTACCGACTCTTGAACATACAACATAAAATTGTCCATGGGAAAACAATCCGTATTCAGATCTATACCTGATTATTCTAATGATTGCCCTTGAGCTTTGTTAATGGTGATTGCTAATCGAACATTCCCTGTGTCCCCGTCGTCATTTATATATCCCCCTGTGCCCCCAGAATCCCCCTTGTAGTTTTATCCTTGTGTCCCGGTCGTCATTTATATTCCCAGTATCCCGGTCGTCATTTGTGTCCCAGTGTCCCAGTCTGTAATTTCTCTTTGAGCGTCCCAGTGGTCATTTATATTCCCTGTGTCCCGGTCGTCATTTGTGTCCCGGTGTCCCAGTCTGTAATTTCTCTTTGAGTGTCTTGGTCGTCATTTATATTCCCTGTGTCCCGGTTTTTAGTTTTCATTTTCTCCTTTATTTTTCAGTTTTTTTCCTTCTTTTAGTTATTTTTCTTTTTCAGTTTTTAGTTTTTTTTTAGTTTATTTTTATTAGGTTTTTTGTTTTTTTTCTTTTTATTTTTTTTTGTAGTTATTACCTTTTTTTAGTATTTTTTTTTAGTTTTTTTTTCTTTTTTAATATTTCGTTTTTTACCTTTTTTTTTAGTTTTTTAGCTTTTTTAGGTTTTTTAGCATTTTCTTTTTAGTTTTTTTGTAGTTTTTACCTTTTTTTAGTTTTTTTTCTTCTTTTGTATTTTACCTTTTTTAGTTTTTTTTCTTCTTTTGTATTAATGCTAAAGCCAAGGTACGAACCTGGAACCTCTCGGACCTGGAACATAATGCTTTACCAACTCAGCTACTTCGGCTTGAATACATTCGTTTTTGAATTGGTATATGATGTGTTCCGATCGTCATTTATATTCCCTGTGTCCCGGTCGTCATTTGTGTCCCGGTGTTCCGGTCTGTAATTTCGTCAGTCGACAAACATGACGTCAGACGACAAACAACTTCATGATGGACATAAAGCTCAATCCTTATAATGACGTCAGTCGACACAAATGACGTCAGTCGACACACAAACATGACGTCAGTCGACAGACCCACAGACAAACAACTTATTTTTATATATATAGAAGATATATATAGATATATCTATCTATATTCACAGGTGGGACACAACTACAATGGTGCGTAACGACTTACGCGCGGGCGGGGGGGGCTTAGGGGGGTGTGTGAAGCTCCCCACCAACTATGTGTTGGGGTGGCGCGAAGCGCCACCCCAACAGCTAGTTTTTATATATATATATATAGAAGATATAAGCTGGCGTAACAGACATAGTGTAACAGACATAACACACATACAACTTATTTATATATATATGTATATATATATATATATAATATATATATATATTATATATATATATATATATATATATATATATAATATATATATATATATATATATATATATATATATATATATATATATATATATATATATATATATATATATATATAGATTACATCAGTAAAGTGATAATTTTCTGTAATCCTTCATAAAAAGAGAAATTTAATTCTTTGGTTTTCATTGTAACAGTTTTATCGATATAGGTCTATGTTAGATAGATTGTGAAGCAATAATGCTTTGTTCGTTTGTTTGTTTAAAATTTTGCTCTTTACTTCCCTCAAAAACTTAGGTTTTTAAATTAATCTGTGCCAGCTTTAAATTTAAGTTTAATCAAGAAGCAAAACTGCAAAGCTGCTTTTTGTTTCAGGGGGGCATCCACCCTCCTGAGGTGAGGTGAGGTGGGGGGCAGCCACCTTTATTATTTTTTAATTAATGATCTTTTAATAATTAATAATTTTTGTTAAAATTTTTAATCATAAATCAATCCAATATTTCATTATACTTTTCAGTGACTTTAGGGTTGTTAAAAAAGTATTTATTTTTATGCTATTGTCTTTGCTGGTGTAAGACGATGAAAAGCTATATAGATTAGTTTGTTGTTCCCAGAATACGTACTCGCTTTTAACTAATAAATCAACATTCTTGTCATTTATACTTGCTTTTTGTGTTTTCATTAAAGCGCTAGTTTTCAAAGTAAAGTGCTATGTTTTACCTTACTTAGAGAACTTTACCCCGAACTGTTTTGACAGAATTTCATTTTGATAAAACTGCATTTGTAGATATATATCTCACATTACTATCTATATGACTCTTTGAAGTTATACCGTACCGCATATGGTATAATATCTTGGTGTTTTGATTTTTGAAATTTCTCTTTAGCTGTTGTTAATAGAAAATAAAAAAAAGCAGAAATTTCATAAATATTGCATCGAAAATGCCAAAATTTAGCTTAAGGTTCCCAATGATTAAACTTTCTTGTCAGAAGTTTATCCTATACTAAAGTTTACATGCCCATTTAGTTAATATATACGTTAATACGTTTGCTAACAATGTTTTATATTATAATGAACATAATAAAAACGAGCAAGGAAAAACAAAAAAGTCATGCTGAACGCGATAGCAGAAAAAATAGTGACTTTGATGTCAAACGGCTTAGTCAAAAGGGGCATACGTTTGGGTTTCCATGAAGACAGAAAGGATATTAAAGAAGTTGACAATTTTCTATTTGAGTTAATTGGAGATTTTGCTTTACATCCACAAGTATTACAAAAGTCCGGCGAAGATAAAAAAATACCAAAATGAATTAATAGTGGAAGAATGTCAACAGCATCGAACTCAACATTGACATCGAGAAACCACCTGGGATTAAAATAGAATACTTCAAATGTGAAATTTGTGCCCATAGGATTTTTTCCATTTAAGAATTGAGCAACTGCAGCTGACCAATGAAGCTAAACAGCGCGTAGAAAATTTAAAGACGAAAGAAGAGGCATTTAAATTCATGAAGGACTTTGGCTCTCACTTTTCTACTGGGATTCATCATTATGGTGGAACGCATATTTATTTTAGTGCAAAAATCCATGGTTTTTCGAGAAAAGTGACATATGGGGATTTTGACGAAAAAGACATAAAAGAGTATAAGAAAAAAATAACTAAAAATCCCTGAATTAGCGAAAATCATTAGTCGGGGACCGGCTAAAACATCTAATTGGTGTCTGGCAAATTTTTAAAGAAAGACTTCCCTTTCCAATCCGACTTGCTAAGATTGGCATGGATTCAGAAAACAAACTCAGTTTCTGACCTCATACAGTCAATAAAGAGAAAATTACTGGACGAAACTAACAAAAAAGGATACGTCCAATCTGATTTACTCAGATTGGCAAGGACAAAAAAAAATCGAAATGAAGAACATCTGCTTCAACAAAAAATGCAGGGCATTCAGGTGAAGGAACTTGATTCTAATGCAGAAGAAACGCCAGAAAAGGTCCAGAAACACCAGAAGACCGAGGAAGGAAAAAGTATGAGAGAACGTAGATCCTATATTCATGAAAAAATAAAAAAATGGTACGAATCCGAAGCAATGGCCAGAGCAATAGTTACGATAAAAACACAACAATGGCCAAAGGTGCCAACGACACCTGAATATTTCCACAGCCTGATTGACTTGCTACTTATAGAAATTGAAGAAGAAGATGGCATTCAAGCAGTATTTGATATCATCGGAGACTTTCAAGAATTAAAAATAAGGTTGATCAAAAGAAATATTGAAATAGATTCAAAAATATACCTTTTTTGATTTCATAAATGAGATTTTCCATCTGCTTGAAAAAAAGCTGCGACCCACGGGAAAGAGCTTCTTAGCTTCGACTCTTTTTTCTTTCCCTCTTAAGAAGAAGTTTCTATGCTGAAGAAATTGCAGAGGATTTTGAACTTTAACTCTTCGGAATGGCAACAAAAAATTATTCCTTTCGCTCGACCAGAGCTAGAAGACATCATAAAGATGGTCAATGAGATTGACGACCCTTCTGAAATTCAGGACACAATAAACGAAAAATTGTGGGACTTTCCTTTATTAATAACAAAATTTTGGGAAAAACAATCTTGGCACGCCTTTGTGAAGAGCTATGTCCTCTTTGCGAAAGTCCATGCCTCAAGGAAAAAGAATCATGAAGAAAATCATGATTGTTTTCACTATCCAGGTGGAATTGTAGGTCACTACTATTGGAAACAAAAAAGCTTTGTTGGTCAAAAGGTCTCCAAATTCATAAATCACGGTTCGAAATCAATCAGAACTCAAGATTATGTGTCCATATTTAATGATAAGGAAAAATTTGGACAAGAACGGTTTTTGTCGAACTATTCCTGCGCTTCGGCCCATGAGGAGTATACCTTTGCTTGTGAAGAAGAATACCACCACCCATTCAAAAACTTTTCTTTAGTATTCAGAGGATGGTCAAGTCCCACTGAGAGCAGGAAAGGTTATTACCGATATTTCATAAATAAGTACAATAATGAAATTTCGAATAGATTTAACCTTAATCCATGTACTTTTCAACGTGGTGAATTTAAATCCACAAAAAAAACTTTCTGAAGTAAAATCTGATGCCTCTGATACCATAGAGGCAAGGCTTAAGAAATATTTTGATTAATAAATTCAAGCATTTAGATATAATCATCCAGTTTTTGAACTAATTTTGTCTCCAGTCCTTTGAAAAAGAGTTTTTTTTTATTTTACAGATTGCGAAGAGCTACAGATTTTTTGGAGCGAAGAAGAAATTGAATACTTACATTCTTAATGATGCATTGAGAAGTATAATACATAATTAGTAAAAATTAAGAACATAAACCTAGCTACATTAGAATCGAACCTTTTGAGATGAAAGGGTAAACAATGCCAAAATTTTG
The DNA here is from genome assembly GCF_032884065.1 of Artemia franciscana. Taxonomy (NCBI): domain Eukaryota; kingdom Metazoa; phylum Arthropoda; class Branchiopoda; order Anostraca; family Artemiidae; genus Artemia; species Artemia franciscana. The sequence goes on from NW_027063678.1 coordinate 14,378, forward strand.
TCTGGGCATGGCACGATATTACAGTGTAGAATTGATATTTACCAGGGATGTAAAAATATGGAAACGTCAAAAATTGTATTTGCTAAAAAGTAAAAAATGGTTTGGACCATTCCATGATTAGAACGGGACATCTATGAGTTCAAATGTCGAAACATTTTGTTTCTGTATAAGTTAAAGCAACTGTCTGATAGTTCAGCAAAATTTTTCAAATGAACTTAAATGGAATCTTTCTTAACCATCTATCCTAAAGCAGGTTTACTAAAACTTCTGAAATTTATACACGAGTTTCAAGTCATTTAAGGTCCATCGTTCTTAGGTGACTATGAGTTGTGCTCAGTGATAGAAGCTACAAAAAAGTCAGCAAGACCTTGAGGGTAAAACGATCACAATATCTTCGATTACAGAGGGGAAAACATGTCCAAAGCGTAAATGCACCGTATAGAACTTAAATGGAATCTTTCTTAACCATCTATCCTAAAGCAGATTTACTAAAACTTCTGAAATTCATACACGAGTTTCAAGTCACTTAAGGTCCATCGTTCTTTGGTGACTATGAGTTGTGCTCAGTGATAGAAGCTACAAAAAGTCAGCAAGACCTTGAGGGTAAAACGATCACAATATCTTCGATTACAGAGGGAAAACATGTCCAAAGCGTAAATGCACCGTATAGCACACATTCAAAACTTAATTAAGCTCCATGAATATAGACTATCGAATGAAGCTGAAGACTACAGTGAATCCTTACAAAAATTACGTGGATTTTTTTTCTTTGACATGATTTAGTGGACATGTATAATACTCAGCGAAGAAGAAATCAAACACAAATTTATTGACTTTTCAATCCTATAGCAAAAAGGTGAGAGGGTGACCCTCCAATTTCACAACACTATCTTTGTAAAAAGAGTCTTTTAAAAAGACTCTTTTTCTTAGAAAAAATGAGGTATTTTTAACTTTCGAGTGGATGATCGGATCTCTTAATCAAAGCTCTTAATCTAAATCCCGACCCGGCATTAAAGCCTCTGATTTTTCCTTTTAAATTAATGTATTGATTCTTAGGATTTTGCTAGAGCTCATGCCATATGAGCTCTTGGCTCTTCCGACCTCGTCATAAGTGCCATATGAGCTCTTAGCTCTTGTTATTTCTATAAGAATCCATAAGTTAGCTTTCTATTTTTAAGCTGAAGAATCTTTTTCAACAAGTTTTAATCCTGACACTAACTGTATTGTTTAATTTAAGTTTATGCCTGCTTAAGTTGACTTGAAAATAAAGCTTATATCATTCCCAAGAATTCTATCAGAGCTCTTTGACAACCTGAATACGCCTACATTCTTTTGATTTATTTAAAGTTCAAGATCAGAAGTATTAATGGTAGTAGCCCTAAAAGTGTCAAATTAACACCTCCAGTTGTTCTCGATATATTGCGGAGGCTTCTTATTGAAAATTTTAACCACAAAGCTTTTTTTTAGTTTTAAAGCAATATTTATTTTAAAAGGAGGCATTTCTCACGAGGGATCGATAAGCCCAACATCTTTAGAGATGTTCCATCCTACATCCTAGGATGGACAAAATGACTGTTCCAAAATTTGAAATTGATATGTCAGGAAAATAAAATGTGCTAGGATGGAGGGCTACTTGGCCCTAAAAATCTCTTTTTACTATTAAAAAGGGCATTAGAGCAATTATTTTGAATCGAATTAACTTATTTAGAAGTTTCAATGATATGTTTATCTATTATAGAGCTAGTAATGTGAGATTTATATCTACAAATGCAGTTTATCAAAATGAAATTCTGTCAAACAGTTCGGGGTAAAGTTCTCTAAGTAAAGTAAAACATAGCACTTTACTTGGAAAACTAGCGCTTTATTGATAACACAAAAGCAAGTATAAATGACAAGAATGTTGATTTATTAGTTAAAAGCGAGTACGTATTCTGAGAACAACAAATTAATCTATATAGCTTTTCATCGTCTTACACCAGCAAAGACATTAGCATAAAAATAAATACTTTTTTAACAACCCTAAGTCACTGAAAGTATAATGAAATATTGGATTGATTTATGATTAAAAATTTTAATAAAATTATTAATTATTAAAAGATCATTAATAAAAAATAATAAAGGTGGCTGCCCCCGACCTCACCCCACTCAGGGGATGGATGCCCCCCTGAAACAAAATACTTTGCAGTTTTGCTTCTTCATTAAACTTAATTTAAAGATGGCACAGATTAATTTAAAAACCTAAGTTTTTGAGGGAAGTAAAGAGCAAAATTTTAAACAAACAAAACGAACAAGCATTATTGCTTCACAATCTATCTAACATAGACCTATATCGATAAAACTGTTACAATGAAAACCAAATAATCATATTTCTCTTTTTTTGAAGGATTATAGAAAATTAGCACTTTACTGATGTAATCCATATATATATCTATATATATATATATATATATATATATATATATATATATATATATATATATATATATATATATATATATATATATATATATATATATATATATATATATATATATATATATATATATATATATATATATATATAGATATATATATAAATAAGTTGTATGTGTGTATGTCTGTTACACTATGTCTGTTACGCCAGCTTATATCTCCTATATATATAAAAACTAGCTGTTGGTGTGGCGCTTCGCGCCACCCCAACACCTAGTTGGTGGGAGAGCTCGCAACCCCCCCAAGCCTCCCTGCGCGTGTAAGTCGTTACGCACCTTTGTAGTTGTGTCCCACCTGTGAATATAGATAGATATATCTATATATATCTCCTATATATATAAAAATAAGTTGTTCGTCTGTGGTCTGTCGACCGACATCATGTTTGTGTGTCGACTGACGTCATTTGTTTCGACTGACGTCATTATAAGGATTGAGCTTTATGTCGTCATGAAGTTGTTTGTCGTCTGACGTCATGTTTGTCGACTGACGAAATTACAGTCCGGGACACCGGGACACAATGACGACCGGGACACAGGGAATATAAAGACGATCGGAACACATCATATACAAATTCAAAAACGAATGTATTCAAGCCGAAGTAGCTGAGTTGGTAAAGTATAATGTTCCAGGTCCGAGATGTTCCAGGTTCGAACCTTGCTCTTAGCATTAATTACAAAAGAAGAAAAAAAAACTAAAAAAGGTAAAATACAAAAAAAGAAAAAAAACTAAAAAAGGTAAAAACTACAAAAAAACTAAAAAGAAAATGCTAAAAAACCTAAAAAAGCTAACCCCATTATCATCGCTATAATTTTCAGTTTTGATATGTTTTGACTGTCGCTGTCCAGGTGGATTTTCATCTAATTGCGTGATTTTGCGTTCTTAAGCCTCAAGCCTGTTTCCTTGCTGTTCTTTTGATTCCTCGGCACGCCTTCTTTTCTTACTTTCTCTATCAGCAGCAAGTTTTTTGGCATAGACTCTTTGAGCATCTTCCTCGGCTGTTGCCATTGCAAGTACATCAGTCGTTTTACAGTTAAACATTAATAGATTTCTCCGTGAACTCATGTCTTAAATACCTTTAATGACGTCACCATCATAACAAAAATGACGACAACTAACTTCATGACATCAGTCAACACACAAACATGACGTCACCCGACATTGTAGGCTCTTCAGTCATTTTACAATTTAACATTTTTCCGTCCACGATCTTCTTACAATTAAGAATTTGTCTAAGAACGATTTTCTTAAATACTTTTAATGACCTCATCGTCATAACGAACATGACGACAACTAACTTCATTATGATATGACGACATGATGACATGACGTAACTCGAAAGTTGTGTGTCTGTTGCCCTTTTAGGTTCTTCAGTCATTTTACGATTAAATATTTTTCCGTCCACGATCTTCTTACAATTAAAAATTTGTCTTTGAACGATTTTCTTAAATACTTTTAATGACGTCATCGTCATAACAAACATGACGACAACTAACTTCATGACAACATGACGACATGATGAAATGACGTCACTCGACAGACAGACAGACAGACATAACACACAAACAACTTATTTATATATATATATATATATATATATATATATATATATATATATATATATATATATATATATATATATATATATATATATATATATATATATATATATATATATATATATATATATATATATATATATATATATATATATATATATATATATATATATATATATATATATATATATATATATATATATATATATATATATATATATATATATTTATATATATCTATATATATAAAAATAAGTTGTTTTTCTGTTTGTCGACTGACGTCATGTTTGTGTGTCGACTGACGTCATGTTTGTCGACTGACGTCATTATAAGGATTGAGCTGTATGTCGTCATGAAGTTGTTTGTCGTCTGACGTCATGTTTGTCGACTAACGAAACTACAGACCGGGATAACGGGACACAAATGACGTGTTATGTCTGTTATAAATAATAGAGGCAACAATCTTGACAGGGCCTTTTGAGGGTGAGGCTTTTCTTATTCCACGCATTCTCATGATTCCAATGGATCTGCCTTTTCAACCTTAAAGATTGCAATTCCCAATTTGATTAGCATATTTAGTTTTCAGTCCAGAACCACTAAAGCTATTCTGTAAATATCAAAAATATTTATGTTGTCTGAGCAATAATTTTTAGTTTTTATTTCAAAATAGAAAATTACCTGACAATTTTAGAATTATATCTATCTATATATATAAAAATAAGTTGTCTATCTGTGGATCACGTGACGTCATGTTTCTGTGTCGACTGGCGTCATGAAGTTAGTTGTCGTCATTTTTGCTATGACGGTGACGTCATTAAAGATATTTAAGACATATATGTTCACGTAGAAATCTATTAATGTTTAAATTTAAAATGACTGATGAACTTACAATGGCAAAAGCCTATGAAGATGCTCAAAGAGTCTATGCTAAAAAACTTGCTGCTGATAGAGAAAGTCAGAAAACAAAGCGTGTCGGGGAATCAAAACAACAGCAAGGAAACAGGCTTGAGGCTAAAGAACGCAAAACCACGCAGTTAGATGAAGATCCACCTGGACAGCGAGAGTCAAAACATATCAAAACTGAAAATGATAGCGATGATGATTGGGTTTGGGATCTTGACTTGGATAAGGTCATCAATGCCTACCAGATTTTAGTTAAAAAACAAAGGTTCGGCGATATGTATTTCATAGTGAAGCTGAAAAATAAAGAAGAAAAAGAAAACTGAAAAAAGAAAAAATGTAAAAAACTAAAAAATACTAAAAAGAAAAAACACTCAAAGAGAAATTACAGACCGGGACACAAATGACGACCGGGACAGAGGGAATATAAATAACGACCAGGACACTCAAGGAGAAATTACAGACTAGGATACCGGGACACAAATGACGACCGGGACACAGGCAATATAAATGACGACCAGGACACAGGTATTTAAGAATATCGTTCAAAGACAAATTTTTAATTGTAAGAAGACCGTTGAGAGAGAAATTTCTAATTGTAAAATGACTGAAGAACCTACAATGGCAACACCCGAGGAAGCTGCTCAAAACGAATGTATTCACGCCGAAGTAGCTGAGTTGGTAAAGCGTTATGTTTCAGGTTCTAGGTCCGAGAGGCTCCAGGTTTGAACCTTGGCTTTAGCATTAATACAAAAGAAGAAAAAAACTAAAAAAGGTAAAAACTACAAAAAAAACTAAAAAGAAAATATATATATATATTTATATATATCATCTTTTCCACAAAAATAATAATTTAGTGCTTTTGCTTAAAAACAGCAATCGAATTGATACCTCCTGATACGCAACTATCAACAAAGTGGCAATCGTTGTGGTCGGTGATCAGTTCTTACCTCGAGATAATATTCTTTATAGGCGAAACAATCAGTTGACAAGAATTTCTTAAACTCATCGATGCTACGATGCCCTACAATATCCTGACGAATATAAATGACGCCCGGGACACTTAAATAGAAATCACAAACTGGGACACCGGGACACAAATGACGACGGGGACACAGGGAATATAAATGACGACCCGGACACAGGGACACAACTACAACGGGGACGCCGGGGGGCACAGGGGATATATAAATGACGACGGCAACAAAGGAAATTGTCGATTAGCAATCACCATCAACAAAGCTCAAGGGCAATTAATAGAATCATGAGGTATAGATCTGAATACGGATTGTTTTCCAATGGACCATTATGCTTTGCATGTTCAAGAGTCGGTAAACCTGACAATCTATTTATATGCACAGACGATGGGACAGCAAAGAATGTTGTATATTCGCAAGTTTTACGTAGTTAAAAACATATACATATAAATATATATATATATATATATATATATATATATATATATATATATATATATATATATATATATATATATATATATATATATATAAAAATAAGTTGTCTGTCTGTGGATCTGTCAGGTGACGTCATGTTTCTGTGTTGACTGACGTCATGTTTTCGACCGACGAAATTACAGACCGGGACATCGGGACACAAATGACGAACGGGACACTCAAAGAGAAAGCGACCGGGACACAAGGAATGTTGCATTAGCAATCACCATCAACAAAGCACCGGGACACAAATGACGACCGGGACACAGGGAATATAAATGACAACGACTGACGTCATGTTTGTCAACTGATGAAATTATATACCGGGACACCGGGACACAAATGACGACCGGGACACAGGGAATATAAATGACGACCGGGAACCTCAAAGAGAAATTACAGACTGGAACACCCGGACACAAATCACGACCAGGACAAGGGGAATATAAATGACGACCGGGACACAGGGACACAACTACAACGGGGACGCCTGGGGTCAGGCGGGATATATAAATGACGACCGGGACACAGGGATTGTTCGAATTGAAATTACAGACCGGGGCACCGGGACACAAATGACGACCGGGACACAGGGAATATAAATGACGACCGGGAACCTCAAAGAGAAATTACAGACTGGGACACCCGGACACAAATCACTACCAGGACACAGGGAATATAAATGACGACCGGGACATAGGGACACAACTACAACGGGGACGCCGGGGGTACAGGCGGGATATATAAATGACGACCGGAACACAGGGATTGTTCGAATAAAAATTACAGACCGGGACACCGGGACACAAATGACGACCGAGACACCGGGACACAGGGAATATAAATGACGACCGGGACACTCAAAGAGATATTACAAACTGGGACACCGGGACACAAATGACGACCGGGATACAGGGAATATAAATGACGACCGGGACACAGGGACACATCATTAGAATAATGAGGTATAGATCTGAATACGGATTGTTTTTCCCATGGAGAATTATATGTTGCATTTCAAGAGTCAGTAAACCTGACAATCTATTTATATGCACAGACAATGGGACAGCGAAGAATGTTGTATGTTCGCACGTTTTACGTAGTTAAAAAACATATATATATATATATATATATATATATATATATATATATATATATATATATATATATATATATATATATATATATATATATATATATATATATATATATATATATATATATATATATATATATATATATATATATATATATATATATATATATATATATATATATATATATATATATATATATCTATTCACAGGTGGGACACAAGGACACAACTACAATGGCGCGTAACTAATATGGCGCGTAACGACTTACGCGCGCGGGGGGCTTGGGGGGGCGCGAAGCGCCCCACCAACTAGGTGTTGGGATGGCGCGAAGCGCCACCCCAACAGCTAGTATATATATATATATATATATATATATATATATATATATATATATATATATATATATATATATATATATATATATATATATATATATATATATATATATATATATATATATATATATATATATATATATATATATATATATATATATATATATGTCAAGTGACGTCGTGTTTGTCCGCATATGACGTCTGAATTATTTCAAACTAATACAAAAGAAGAAAAAAAACTAAAAAAGGTAAAAACTACAAAAAAAACTGAAAAGAAAAAAAACTAAAAAAGCTAAAAACCTAAAAAATCTAAAAACAGGTAAAAAACTACAAAAAAAACTCAAAACTAATAAAAAATCTAAAAAAGCTAAGAAACTTAAAAAAAAAAAAACTAAAAAAAGGTGAAAAACTAAAAAAAACTAAAAACCAAAAAAGAAAAAAACTAAAAAAAGGAAAAAACTGAAAAATAAAAGAGAAAAAGAAAACTAAAAAAATATAAATAAAATAAAAAAAAACTAAAAAAGATAAAAGCTACAAAAAAAACTAAAAAGAAAAAACGAAAAAAAAATAAAAAAGCTAAAAAAAAGGTAAAAACCAATAAAAAACTAAAAAGAAAAAAAGGAAAAAAAACTATAATTTTTTTTCATCATATAATATGACGTCTGAATTATTTCATCATATACCAATTCAAAAACGAATGTATTCAAGCCAATGTAGCTGAGTTGATAAGGCGTTATGTTCCAGGTTCTAGGTTCAAGAGGTTCCAGGTTCGAACCTTGGCTTTAGCATTAATATAAAAGAAGCAAAAATCTAAAGAAGGTAAAAACTATCTATATATATAAAAATAAGTTGTCTGTGTGTGTGTGGGTCTGTCTGTCGGGTGACGTCATGTTTGTGTGTCGACTGACGTCATGTTTTCAACTGACGAAATTACAGACCGGGACATCGGGACACAAATGACGACCGGTACATAGGGAATATAAATGACGACACTCAAAGAGAAAGCGACCGGGACAAAAGGAATGTTCGATTAGCAATCAACAAAGCACCGGGACACAAATGACGACCGGGACACAGGGAGTATAAATGACGACCAGGACATAAGTAAAAAAAAACTAAAAAAACTAAAAAAAAGGTAAAAACTACAAAAAAACTAAAAAGAAAAAAAAACTAAAAACTAATAAAAAAACTAAAAAAGCTAAAAAACTAAAAAAACTAAAAAAGAAAAAAAAAGAAAAAAGGAAAAAAATGAAAAATAAAGGAGAAAAACAAAACTAAAAACGAATGTATATACAGACCGGGACACCGGGATACAAATGACGACCGGGACACAGGGAATATAAATGACGACCGGGACACAGGGACAAAACTACAACGGGGACGCCGGGGGGCACAGGGGGATATAAATGACGACCGGGACACCGGGACACAAGGAATATAATGACACCCGGGACACTCCAAGAGAAATCACAGACTGGACACCGGGACACAAATGACGACCGGGACACAGGGAATATAAATGACGACCGGGACACAGGGACAAAACTACAAAGAAGACGCCGGGAGGCACAGGGGGATATATAAATGACGATAGCGACACAGGGAATGGTCGATTAGCAATCACCATCAACAAAGCTCAAGGCCAATCATTAGAATCATGAGGTATAGATCTGAATACGGATTGTTTTCCCATGGACCATTATATGTTGCATGTTCAAGAGTCGGTAAACCTGACAATCTATTGATATGCACAGACAATGGGACAGCAAAGAATGTTGTATATTCGCAAGTTTTACGTAGTTAAAAACATATATATATATATATATATATATATATATATATATATATATATATATATATATATATATATATATATATACATATATATATATATATATATATATATATATATATATATATATATATATATATATATATATATATATATATATATATATATATATATATATATATATATATATATATATATATATATATATATATATATATACATACATATATATATATATATATATATATATATATATATATATATATATATATATATATATATATATATATATATATATAATACTATATATATATATATATACATACATATATATATATATATATATATATATATATATATATATATATATATTATATATATATATATATATATATATATATATATATATATATATATATATATATATATATATATATATATATATATATATAAATATATATATATATATATATATATATATATATATATAATATATATATATATATATATATATATATATATATATATATATATATATATATATATATATATATATATATATATATATATATATATATATATATATATATATATATATATATATATATATTATATTATATTATATATATTATATATTATAAATTAACTTGGCAATTTAAAAAATTTAGTTTTCATTATAACGAACTTTTAAATAAATATCAAAAGAATTATCTAGAAATACTTAAAGAAATTTTCAACTAATTTCGGAGGTTCGAGAAATGTTGTCACAGCGCCATTTATTTTGAATTGTGTTTATAATTGAGCGGACTTTCTTAAAAATTAGCCACATGGTAAAGATGAATTCTATAATTGTTTAGTTCATTCAGGTTTTTTGCAATGTGTTAATATTTGTGATTTGGTAAAATTTATAATATTTAGTTTACCTATTGTTGCTAAAGGGAGGGATATATTAACAGGATAAGCTTGTTTTGGTTTTACTTGGTTGTTTTACATTTGCTGTTTTTTTTTCATGGGCATGTATTTTGGGGGTGATACCTGACGCGGGGATGCCATGGATATTCTGTGGTAGCCATAACACTGTGCTGGGTAGAGAATTTAGAGTGGCGAAACCCTATATAGGCCAGTGTATTCTCCTGATGAGCCCTTATGCTTGGTGTTGCCTCTGAATTATTTGTCTATATTATTTTTTCTATTGTTGGTAAATGCCGACTTATACTTATTGACGACATGACTGCCTGTCCATGGATTATTCTTTATGGTTGATTGTGTGTGGCTATGCTGTTTGACCTATGTGATTGTATGGATGAGTAGGGTTAAGGCCTCATTCAAGTGCTGGTCTGTATTGGTCACTAATTTAGGAAAACAGTCTTCCTTTTCTCCTTCTGTCTCTCTTTTTTTTGTGTTTGTGCTGTTGCATTGGTGATTTCTCTTTTCATGATATTATTCCAGGTTGGATCCAGTGCTGGTGGAGAAAACATTTTTTTTTTTAGTTTTCTCCCCGACAGACCTTTACCCTGGTCCAGGTTTTTAACCTGATATTGTTAATTATTGGTGAGATGGCACTTATGCAAATTTCATGTTCTTTCATCTTTTTGTTTATGTATTTATTGACCTATTGACCTTGGCATGTTTTTTGGACTTTGATTGTTTGATTTTGATTTGGATGTTGGTTTGTTTTGGATTTATTTTCAATAACTTTTTATGCAACAAAACACAAATATTAGCCTCGGAACTCGGAACGATTTTTTGAAAGTTAGTAAGTGAAAGTTTAATTTTACTTGTAAGCAGATGAAAGATATTAATTTACCAGAAATTTTAAATCAGCGGCATGTGAAACAGGCCCTTCCTAGTAATTTGAATTATAATGATAGTCCAGTTTTAACTTATAAATTTCAAAAACTATTGGGCAAATTATTTTTAATTATAATTTAATACTAAAAAAACTAGATAGTGATATAAATTGGAAACCGGTTTGTAATTGTAAGCAACTTGGCCCATTTGTAAATCCTACTTACAAACATGTTATAACAGGGGACTTGTCAATAATAAAGCAAGATGATCTTCAAATTATAATGAATAAAGGGGCTAATTTCCGTCTTTCTCATCATCTGAAACCATCGAGTGTTCTTGATGGCTTGGAAAATGATTTTGATTTATTTATTGATAAGTGGTGTAAGAAAGAGAATAAAAATAAAGAGAGATTTCAAAGTTGGAAGAATTTAATTATTAGTAGAATAAGAAATAAAATATATTCTAACTTAAAAAATAGTAACACTAAATCATTATTTTATAATGCGAAGATTAAACAAGCAATTGCTAATATAAAGAATGAATTTGTAATTGTGTCAGTGGATAAAGCTAATAATAATTTGGCATAATTTGTCAGAAGCTGTATTGTGATATCTTAAAAAGGGAGTTATGCACAACTAATGTTTACGAAAAGGTAAATATAGAGGATGAGAATTTAATTAAAAAGACTGAAGAAATATTTTTAAAAAATTTTAATATTAAAATAAATGACAATGATAAAACGTTCCCTTTCCTATATTGGACTGTAAAATTTCATAAGAATCCCCCTAAACCACGGTTTATTGCTGGAGCAGCTAAATGTCCAACCCGCATTGCTGCTACTGACCTCTCTTTAATTTTAAAGGAAATTGTAAATAAACTTTAAACCTATTGTTCTGGTATTAAAAAATTTTCGAATTTTAATCCATATGGAGTGTTAATAATTCACTGCAGGTGATAGATTCTTTAACAATGGTTTCAGCTAAAAGAATTGAGTCTTTTGATTTTGCGACAATGTATACTAATTTATCACTTAATGTAGTGTTTGATAATTTAAAAACTGTTATCAAGAAATCTTTCCTCTTATCTAGTAAAAGGTTCTTAAAAATAGACATTTATAATAAAAAAGCTATATGGACAAACTGCTTTAATACTACAGTTAACTTGAGATGTTACAGCTTGGATATGATTTTTGAGTTATTGGAATTTGTTTTATACAATACTTATATAAGATTTGGGGGTGATTTGTACAAGCAAATAATGGGAATTCCCATGGGGGGGGGGAATGCCAGCCCATTTATAGCTGACTTGTTTTAAGTCAACTAGAATATAAATATATGATGGATAAGAATAATCCAATTAATTTAAAACATGCTTTGGCAAATAATAAAAGATATTTAGATGATATTTTGGTCTTAAATTGTAAGGATTTCATTGATATTTCTAAAAATATATATCCATCAGAGCTTATTCTTGAGCCTAGTCATGGCGCTGGTCATGAACATCATTTCTTAGATTTAAATATTAATATTTGTGATAATAATAAATTAAGTTTTAAAATGTATAATAAACGGATGATTTTGATTTTGAAGTGATTAGTTTCCCATTCCCTGAAAGTAATATACACTCAAATATCACATATTCAGCGTTTTTCTCACAGTTACTTCGTTATGCAAGGATTTGTAGTAATTATATTGATTTTAAAAATAGATGTAAAATCTTAAGCCAAAAATTGATATCAAGAGGTTTTTCTGCAAATAAATTAACTTGGCAATTTAAAAAATTTAGTTTTCATTATAACGAACTTTTAAATAAATATCAAAAGAATTATCTAGAAATACTTAAAGAAATTTTCAACTAATTTCGGAAGTTTGAGAAATGTTGTCACAGCGCCATTTATTTTGAATTGTGTTTCTAATTGAGCGGATTTTCTTAAAAATTAGCCACATGGTAAAGAGGAATTCTATAATTGTTTAGTTCATTCAGGTTTTTTGCAATGTGTTAATATTTGTGATTTGGTAAAATTTATAATATTTAGTTTACCTATTGTTGCTAAAGGGAGGAATATATTAACAGGATAAGCTTGTTTTGGTTTTACTTGGTTGTTTTACATTTGCTGTTTTTTTTCATAGGCATGTATTTTGGGGGTGATACCTGACGCGGGGATGCCATGGATATTCTGTGGTAGCCACAACACTGTGCTGGGTAGAGAATTTAGAGTGGCGAAACCCTATATAGGCCAGTGTATTCTCCTGATGAGCCCTTATGTTGGGTGTTGCCTCTGAATTATTTGTCTATATTATTTTTTCTATTGTTTAGTAAATGACGACTTATACTTATTGACGACATGACTGCCTCTCCATGGATTATTCTTTATGGTTGATTGTGTGTGGCTATGCTGTTTGACCTATGTGATTGTATGGATGAGTAGGGTTAAGGCCTCATTCAAGTGCTGGTCTGTATTAGTCACTAATTTAGGAAAACAGTCTTCCTTTTCACCTTCTGTCTTTTTTTTCTTTTTTTTTATGTGTTTGTGCTGTTGCATTGGTGATTTCTCTTTTCATGATATATATATATATATATATATATATATATATATATATATATATATATATATATATATATATATATATATATATATATATATATATATATATATGTATATATATATATATATATATATATATATATATATATATATATATATATATATATATATATATATATATATATATATATATATGTATATATATATATATATATATATATATATATATATATATATATATATATATATATACTAGCTGTTGGGGTGGGCCCACCACCTAGTTGGTGGGGACCCTTCGCCCCCCCCCCCAAGCCCCTCTGCACGCGTAAGTCGTTACGCACCATATTAGTTACGCGCGATTGTAGTTGTGTCCCTTTGTCCCACCTGTGAATATATATATATATATATATATATATATATATATATATATATATATATATATATATATATATATATATATATATATATATATATATATATATATATATATATATATATATATATATATATATATATATATATTTATATATATACATATATATATATATAATAGCTGTTGGGGTGGCGCTTCGCGCCACCCCAACTTCTAGTTGTTGGGGGCGCTCCGCGCCCCTCCAAGCCCCCCCGCGCGCGTAAGTCGTTACGCGCCATATTAGTCACGTGCCATTTTAGTTGTGTCCCTATGTCCCACCTGTGAATATATATATTTATATATATATATATATATATATATATATATATATATATATATATATATATATATATATATATATATATATATATATGTATATATATATATATATATATATATATATATATATATATATATATATATATATATATATATGTTTTTGACTACGTAAAACTTGCGAATATACAACATTCTTTGCTGTCCCATTGTCTGTGCATATAAATAGATTGTCAGGTTTACCGACTCTTGAACATGCAACATATAATGGTCCATGGGAAAACAATCCGTATTCAGATCTATACCTCATGATTCTAATGATTGCCCTTAAGCTTTGTTGATGATGATTGCTAATCGACCATTCCCTGTGTCGCTATCGTCATTTATATATCCCCCTGAGCCCCCCGGCGTCTCCTTTGTAGTTTTGTCCCTGTGTCCCGTTCGTCATTTTTATTCCCTGTGTCCCGGTCGTCATTTGTGTCCCGGTGTCCCAGTCTGTTATTTCTCTTTGAGTGTCCCGGGCGTCATTTATATTTCTTGTGTCCCGGTGTCTCGGTCGTCGTTTATATCCCCCTGTGCCCCCCCCCCCCCGCGACCCTGTTGTAGTTTTGTCCCTGTGTCCCCGGTCGTCATTTATATTCCCTGTGTCCCGGTCGTCATTTGTATCCCTGTGTCGCGGTCTGTATATACATTCGTTTTTTAGTTTTGTTTTTCTCCTTTATTTTTCATTTTTTCCCTTTTTTCTTTTTTTTTCTTTTTTAGTTTTTTTAGTTTTTTAGCTTATTTAGTTTTTTTTTATTAGTTTTTAGTTTTTTTCTTTTTAGTTTTTTTGTAGTTTTTACCTTTTTTTTAGTTTTTTTAGTTGTTTTTTTACTTATGTCCTGGTCGTCATTTATACTCCCTGTGTCCCGGTCGTCATTTGTGTCCCGGTGCTTTGTTGATTGCTAATCGAACATTCCTTTTGTCCCGGTCGCTTTCTCTTTGAGTGTCGTCATTTATATTCCCTATGTGCCGGTGTCCCGGTCGTCATTTGTGTCCCGATGTCCCGGTCTGTAATTTCGTCAGTTGAAAACATGACGTCAGTCGACACACAAACATGACGTCACCCGACAGACAGACCCACACACACACAGACAACTTATTTTTATATATATAGATAGTTTTTACCTTCTTTAGATTTTTGCTTCTTTTATATTAATGCTAAAGCCAAGGTTCGAACCTGGAACCTCTTGAACCAAAAACCTGGAACATAACGCCTTATCAACTCAGCTACATTGGCTTGAATACATTCGTTTTTGAACTGGTATATGATGAAATAATTCAGACGTCATTTTATATTATGAAAAAAAATTATAGTTTTTTTCCTTTTTTTCTTTTTAGTTTTTTTATTGGTTTTTACCCTTTTTTTTAGCTTTTTTTAGTTTTTTTTTAGTTTTTTCTTTTTAGTTTTTTTTGTAGTTTTTATCTTTTTCAGTTTTTTTTATTTTATTTATATTTTTTTAGTTTTCTTTTTCTCTTTTATTTTTCAGTTTTTTCCTTTTTTTTAGTTTTTTTCTTTTTTAGTTTTTAATTTTTTTTAGTTTTTTACCTTTTTTTAGTTTTTTTTAGTTTTTTTAGTCTTTTAGCTTTTTTAGGTTTTTTATTAGTTTTTAGTTTTTTTTGTAGTTTTTTACCTTTTTTTAGTTTTTTTTTAGTTTTTTAGCTTTTTTAGTTTTTTTTCTTTTTAGTTTTTTTTGTAGTTTTTACCTTTTTTAGTTTTTTTTCTTCTTTTGTATTAGTGTGAAATAATCCAGACGTCATATGTGGACAAACACGACGTCACTCGACAGACAGACAGACAGACATAACCCACAAACAACTTATTTATATATATATATATATATATATATATATATATATATATATATATATATATATATATATATATATATATATATATATATATATATATATATATATATATATATGTATATGTATATATATATATATATATATATATATATATATATATATATATATATATATATATATATATATATATATATATATATATATATATATATATATATATATATATATATATATATATATATATATATATATATATATATATATATATATATATATATATATATCATGAAAAGAGAAATCACCAATGCTTACAGCACAAAAAAAAAAAAAAAAAAAAAAAAAAAAAAAAAAAAAAGACAGAAGGAGAAAAGGAAGACTGTTTTCCTAAATTAGTGATTAATATAGACCAGCACTTGAATGAGGCCTTAACCCTACTCATCCATACAATCACATAGGTCAAACAGTATAGCCACACACAATCAACCATAAAGGATAATCCATGGACAGGCAGTCATGTCGTCAATAAGTATAAGCCGTCATTTACCGAACAATAGAAAAAATAATATAGACAAATAATTCAGAGGCAACACCCAACATAAGGGCTCATCAGGAGAATACACTGGCCTATATAGGGTTTCGCCACTCTAAATTCTCTACCCAGCACAGTGTTGTGGCTACCACAGAATATCCATGGCATCCCCGCGTCAGGTATCACCCCCAAAATACATGCCTATGAAAAAAAACAGCAAATGTAAAACAACCAAGTAAAACCAAAACAAGCTTATCCTGTTAATATATCCCTCCCTTTAGCAACAATAGGTAAACTAAATATTATAAATTTTACCAAATCACAAATATTAACACATTGCAAAAAACCTGAATGAACTAAACAATTATAGAATTCATCTTTACCATGTGGCTAATTTTTTAAAAAATGCGCTCAATTAGAAACACAATTCAAAATAAATGGCGCTATGACAACATTTCTCGAACCTCCGAAATT
>NW_027063679.1:0-43857 GCF_032884065.1 Artemia franciscana
TCTCTACTTTTGTTCTAATTTTGAAGCTTTACCTCCTTTCATGCGAAATTTCTGCCCGTGATCTTACATCCCAACTAGCTTGAATGTCATATTTACAAGAAAAATTTGATTTCAAGTGCTAAACCACAATCGTTTTTAACCAGGTCTAACACAGTAAAAATTTTGTTTGTTTATACAATCAATATTTTGATATTTTTTACTCTATTAATGATTGTTGGAATATTGTAGTATGTGTATTATAATTATTATTTGAACCATACTACCGATTCAAATATTCTAATTTTATGTATTGTAGGCAATATAAGAATTGCTATTGAAATGGACAATACAGACAACTTTGTTGTATGGTTTCTTTGTCTGCTCATGGTTGTCTGTTCTCAATCAGGACGTAGAAAAGGGGGCCCTTGGGCTCACTCACTTTAAATCCAAAGTTTTTTCAAGCTAAAGGGTACTTCTTGGTCGAATTGTCAAATAAAACTAATGTGTTATTATTCCATGCCCCCGAAGAAAAATTTGCATAAGTACCTGGCTGTAAAATTAGGTTAAATAATCGCTCTTGCGGACAGCATCCCTCACAGTATCTTCTATAAAGCGTTTTCAGTTTCCGTCTTCAAATCGGTTCCGTTTTCGGTTTCTAATTACCTACATATTTTCTTAATTATGAACATGTCAAGGACAAAAAACAGCATATCAAATTAAATTGCGTAAAAAGATAATAGGATAAATCACCATTTTTTGTTGTTTTTTATCATTTATTTTCACTTGTGGAAATGCCACGTTTATATTTTTTTTGTTATTGCTATTCAAACTCAACATCTTCCTAATTAGGCTATAATCAGCGACAGCTATCAGCTCATTAGAGTTTGGAATGTCTCCATCTCCGAGTCTCATGACCAGGACAGAAAAAAAAATATTTTTGCACTTTCCCTCTGTAATCCCCCGCTTTTAATTTTGCTTAACTAACAGAAAAAAAAAACTGATAGCCCAAATCTCAAGTACTAAGTAAAGAATAATAGATAAGATGAGATTTGTTGCAAAAAGCCTACGGGCCATAGCAACACAGAATACAGTCTGCAAACGAAGCTCAGGAACAAAATACAACTTTAGAAAAAAAATTAATAAAAAAAAAAAATGCCAAGGTTCAATATATTAGCCAACAAACACCAATCATAAGAACAAACATACAAGATCTCCAGGAGAAACATAGTACTTTATTAGGGGGTTTTGAGGCCAGGCTGGTCGAAACAGGGATAGATAGTATCCCAGCCTTGGCCAACTTTTGTTGACACCACAATCTAGCTATAACTAGTTCAGTACTTGGTCATAAAATGACCCATAAGTTAACATGGTATTCACAAGATGGTAAGACAACTAACCTTATTGATTACGTTATTGCAAACCGAAGATTGGCAGGATCGATACAAGATACGAGGGTATATAGGGTTGTTGTTACGAAGAGTAACTACCTTCCGGGAAGTTAGAAATAGGTAGATCAGTTACTTCAATTTTAGCAGCACAATTAAAATCCCCCAGCCTTTTTCCTTCAGGAAAAGAATTGGAGAAACTTTTCAAGAACAATTGAATATTAAACTAGAGATTGCGAAAATTTGACAATATAATAGATGGATGCACAAATCTTATCAAAAAAGTTTGTGTAGCAGGAGATGGTATCATAGGAAGGAAACTTGGAAACTCAGCAAGGGATTTTACCGAAAAACTTTCAATTTAGTGGAGAAGAAGAGGGGCTTGCAAAAGAAGTATTTGAGTGACAGATCAAGTTAAAATAAGAGGAATACAAAGAAAGTGGGGAGAGCATTAGAATATGAATTAAGAAAGTGTGAAACGGAGGTTGAGAATAAAATGCCAAAGACGTGTAAGATGGATTTACGCCACATCTTGAGTATCCGGAATTACGCATGGCGACATAATAGTAAAATATTGTTTAAAAGATTGCGCCAGGCCAGGTCTGGAAGATCTGCGATCACGCCAGGCAGCGTAATCACAAAATATTGTTTTAGCACAGCCCTAAAAAGCTAATTAGCTTTTATTTATACAGCGGGTTATAATATCCTCGTTTTTTATGCGTTTGTTTTCTTCACTTGATTTGTTTTTGTAATTCGTCATGCATAGTCTATCCTATTCTGTCCTGTCTGTAATTATCTCACAAATTAACAACGTATGGCTGCATACTGTTGATGAAGTTGCAGCAGATAAGTTACAACACTTGCAAAACGAATTAAAAAGGTCCATGAAGTGGATGTGCTTAGGGGGAATAAACAGCCCCATGGCCTGGACCTCTCCCGCTGGTTAAAATTTCGTGAGTTATAGGACACTTTTTATCCAAATTAACAAAAAGATCTGCTTTTTTAATATTTCCTTCCCTAGATTTTTCGGTATTGATCCCTCCGGCACAGAAAACAAAAAATTTGGATTCATGACTGGTCCACTGGTAAACTTTTCTGGATTCTTATTTAACGTTTGATAGTGCTTAGACTTCTGGCACGGGAAGTAGCCAAAATGCCGCATATAGGAAGCTGGCCACCATAAACGCAAAAAATATCAACACCTACTCCCTAGAGTAATAAGAAGTATCCCCGTACAGTTAGCGGGGAAGCTTCAAGTCTTGATATTTATCTGGTTTGACCGACAGGACATCTAGAATAATGAGAAGCAAAGTTGGCCGTGAAGTAAATTATCACAACTTGATAATTGATACAAAGGCAAAAGAAAGAAATCCAAGGTTTCAAGAAAAACCGTAAAAATTTTGATATGTGATACGCTCTTAAATCAGCTTCCAAAAAGAAAACAAAAATTTTAGTTTCAGTATTTAATTAACATTCCAACAAGAAAAAACAAAAACAAGTTTAGCAGGTAATAAAATGGCTTCAATTCAATACTTCACAGGGTTAAAGAAGCAGTACAAATTACCTCTTGAAATTTCATCTTTTACAAATGACAAATAGTCATGTCCAGGACTTGTATATATAGGTGAATAAAACAATTCAAGAAGAAATAAAATTTCACAAAAATCTTCACAGCCGATTTTTCTTACTGAAACGGAGTATATTCAATTCCAAAAGTCTCAAGAATGACCCCCATTGGCGTTTTCTTCAATCCAACCATCTCCATTTTATTAACAATCTTGTTTTTCAAATTTCGAAGCCGTAACGAAGCATGAACAAAAGATACTGAAAAATAGTGTAAATAAATATACCGCAGGAAATAGACAATTTGAGAAAAAAAGAAGCAAAAATTGCTTACTTGCGAAAAACTCAAAAGTTCACGAATAATACAAAATGTAGGAAGCTCAGGGCAAAATCTTAAACTACTTTAAATTAAGGGGGTACGGACATGAAGGCCCCAAGCCTTCATGCGTATCTACTCTACTTTCCACCCAATTCTTTTTATACTCCAATCTGAGTATCCTTTATACAGAGTTCTCAAGTAAATTAAGCAAAAACATAAAACTTATACAACAAGCACTATTAAGAGATTTTTCCTTATTTCAAGGAATACCCCGCAAAGATTTAACATTTTTATGCTTCCTGTTTTATTTAATTACAACCTCTATATAGTGGTTCACATTTTATCTGCTTCCACATTTAACCAACCATAAGAAATAGCTCAACTGACCATTGCTATAAGGTTGAAGAAGGCTGAAAAACTTTAGGCACAAATAATAACAACAATTAACCTAAATACAAGGAAAGGGGTGGACGGCGAAATGCATTTTTCTAAAATTGGCGAGAGGGGAAATTTATTGTTTCTGTCAGTGGACAAAACAACAGCTGTATTGTTCAAAACCTAGGGAGAAGAGTATAAAAATCTAGGGTGGAAAAATCCAGGTCCATGGAGTAGACAAGAACAGCAGCTGCAACCTCTACAGGCCAACACAGCAGTAAAAGGTTCAAACCTAGGGGGAAGAGTAGAAAAGTCTAGGGTGGAAAAATCCAGGTCCATGGAGTAGACCAGAACAGCAGCTGCAAGCTCTACAGGCCAACACAGCAGCAAAAGGTACAAACCTAGGGGGAAGAGTAGAAAAATCTAGGGTGGAAAAATCCAGGTCCATGGAGTAGACCAGAACAGCAGCTGCAACCTCTACAGGCCAACACAGCAGCAAAAGGTTCAAACCTAGGGGGGAGAGTAGAAAAATCTAGGGTGGAAAAATCCAGGTCCATGGAGTAGACCAGAACAGCAGCTGCAACCTCTACAGGCCAACACAGCAGCAAAAGGTTCAAACCTAGGGGGAAGAGTAGAAAAATCTAGGGTGAAAAAATCTAGGTCCATGGAGTAGACCAGAACGGCAGCTGCAACCTCTACAGGCCGACACAGCAGCAAAAGGTTCAAACCTAGGGGGAAGAGTAGAAAAATCTAGGGTGGAAAAATCCAGGTCCATCGAGTAGGCCAGAACAGCAGCTGCAATTTCTACAGGCCAACACAGCAACAAAAGGTTATATCAGTATCTTGTCTAGTAACCACAACTACCACAAACCCTTGAGGGTAAAAATGAGTTGAATGACAAAAACTAATGTCATTCTGCTTTATGTTATTTTATTCAGTTTTTTCTTTGTCCTTATAACTTTTGATTTGACAAAAAAAAAGAACTCAATTCGTCGCTCTTTGAAGCAACTGCGTAAAAGCTACAACTTTACTTGAATGAAAACTGACATTTAAATCAATTACGATACACAAAAACGGCATGAATTTAACTTTCCATTGATAGTACATGCTCAAATTTTGAAAATAGCTGATTGCGGTTAGCTTTACGATAAGTTGTAACTACTTTGGGACTAATTGTATCTAAAGACATAAAAAATGCATACCTCCAAGCAAAACCCCCTTCCTTCAAAAAATAAAATAAAAATTCCTGACCATTAATCCCACATATATAATTCCTATTACATATGTAATTCCATTTTTATATTTAACGCTATTCACCTTTTTGTTGTTACCTTGACTGCTGATCTGGCCTACCTGCCCCCTCATAGTCCCATTGCCTAATCGTAACAAATTAATTCGCGTTCATTTGGCTTGACCAATACAATGCCGGAGAAAAATGTCACACCTTATTTCAAGTTAAGTATACATAAAATTTGTAAATGCAGCGATGTTGATTAAAAAAAGAGTTTGGTTTAGGAAAATAGTGAGCTCTCATCTTTTTTTCTAAAAGACAGTGATTTATTCCTACTAAAATTGTCACAAAGTTAAGCTTCAAAGACGAAATCATTCCTCATCACACGGTAATCTTCAGAGAAATACCCAAAAAATCCGAAGCCGTTTTTTATAACCTCTCCTTAATTTTTCTATCGGATTATGATAGAAAAAAAATTCTAACCATTTTTACTAAAAACAAAATGAAAATATAAAAACAGGTAAAAAATATAATAAAATTGATCCAAGTAATATTTTTTTAATTTTCTTAAATTTGTTTATAAAATTATTAAAAATTATTTACCTATTAAAAAAAAGAACTTTTATCAGCTTTTAACAACCATGTCCCTCAATTTCAAAAATAACCAGTCTAAAATACCAAAACTCGTCCGTCAGACTTGTCTTTCAAAGTTATACGATTTACGCTACCTCCAAGGTGGGCAGGGAGAGATTCCCACCAGGGAATTACGGGGATAGCAACTCATTCCAACCTACTCAGAGAACTTGTTTCGGCTAAACAAGAGGGCAAACTTATGCTAACCTTCAGCTGGATAACCAGAACTCACGATTACTCTTTAAGTGTACCATACTAAATAAGTCTAAAAACATTTCTTTCTGAAAGCACACAAAGAAATCCAGTCCATCCAAGGGTGTGTGCGCCTCTATTTGAAGACCTGCGCTAGAGAAGAATCCTAAACGACAACTAATAACCTAAATTCTGCCAAAAGCCAGTAAATAGGGACGTTGTGACAACACTGGAATGGACAGGAAAGTCCCTCCTCCAAGGCCTTATCCAGGATTTTTGTTCTGGAGGCGGTCTTTTTTAGGGGACAGGGGTACATATCTTTAAAAAAAATGCTAAAAAAACACATCAAAATTTTGTTTATATGCATTTTTGCAGCGTTTTTACGAACGGACAAAATGTCGATGAGGGGTTCAAACTTCCCAAACCCCCTGGATATGGTCTTGCCCCCCCCCCACCAATGAAAGAATTGTCGACCCCCCTCCCTCTTTCTCTCTCACAAGAATAAAAAAATGGTGCCCTACATGAACTGTTTCCAATTTGGCTTTCCAACCTTGTCAAACTGAACTCTTCACACCCCTTAAAGGTCTGACCAATGAAGGCCTATGTTTATTATCATAATTTTGATTAACCCACTCATCACCATCAACAACTCATTACTTATTCAGTTATTTTTATTCAGCGGTTTTGTGAGTGGGAAAAGAGCAAAGCACTCCGTAATCAACCATAAAATTAAATATCTGTTTCTTTTTTATTAAAAGTTTCATGTTTATACAATCCATGAATTTATAGTTCAGTCCAAATGTTAAACTACTGAAATTAAACGTTAGGTATGACAAAGAAGGCTGCATAGACTACTTTTCCCAAGGCGTTCAAGGATGATTTCCCTAATCTAGGAAACATTTCAATCAATCAATCAATCAAAATCTTTATTAACCAAAAAACCACACAAGGGTTCAATATGGAGTAGATGAGATGACAAAAACAACAACAAACAAGAGTCAAGAGCTCATATGGTACTTGTGACGAGGTTGGAAGAGCGAAGAGCCAAGTGCTTCTTCCCACCAAGTTTCATTACGATCTCCCCACTCTAAGCGTTTTCCAATATTTCCAGTTTCCCCCTCCAACTCCCCTCAATGTCACCGGATCCGGTCGGGATTCACAATAAGAGCTCTGAGACACGAGGTCCTTCTAAATATCAAATTTCATTAAGATCTGATACCCCTTCGTAAGTTAAAAATACCTCATTTTTTCTAATTTTTCCAATTTAACCGCCCTTTCAATCCATAGATAGTCAAATCGGGGAAGCGACTATTTCTAATTAATCTGGTAGGGTCTCTGATTCGCCTGCCATCTTTCAGCAATCGCTATATTGATCAGGTATCTAGTTTCAGATCTTCTTCATGTAAAAATTGGGGTGCTCCGGGATTCAAAACTGAGACCTCTCGCACCCTAAGCGAGAATCACACCCCTAGACCACAAGCCATACTTAAGAAAAACAATCGTTGGTTTTATCAGCAAATAAAATTCTTCTCAGCTATCTTGTTCGCTCGCCCCCCCCCCCCACCAGATGGTCAAATCGGGAAAGAGACTATTTCTAATTTAATCTAGTGTGGTCCCTGATACGCCAGCCAACTTTCATCGTTCTAGCTTATCTAGAAGTGCCCAAACTGGCGAATCGCCCCAATTCCCCTAAAGAGAGCGAATCCGGTCCGATTATGTCAATAGCATATCTAGGACATGTGCTTATTCTTCCCACCAAGTTTCATCCCAATCTCTACACTCTAAGCGTTTTCCAAGATTTCCGGTTTCCCCCTCCAACTCTCCCCAATATCATCGGTTCCAGTCAGAATTTAAAATAAGGGCTCTGAGACACGAGATCCTTCTAAATACCAAATTTCATTAAGATCTGCTCACCCGTTCGTAAGTTAAAAATACATCATTTTTCTAATTTTCCACATAACTGCCCCCCCAACGTCACCAGATCTGGTCGGGATTTAAAATAAAAGCTCTGAGACACAATATCCTTCTAAATATCAAATTAAATTAAGATCTGATCACCCGTTCGTAAGTTAAAAGTAACTCTTTTTTCTAATTTTTCCGAATTAACCGTCCCATCCCCCCACCCCCAGATGATCGAATCGATGAAACGACTATTTCTAATTTAATTTGGTCTGGTCCCTGATACGCCTGCCAAATTTCATCGTCCTAGCTTATCTGGAAGTGCCCAAACTAGCAAAACCGGGACCGACAGACAGAGAGGCCGACAGAAATTGCGATCACTATATGTCACTTGGTAAATAAAAGTCCCATAAGAACAAAACAAAGAACACGCTCACAAAGAAATATATACTACAAAAATTAGAGTCAAATATTTTTACTAACACATAGCAGGATGGAGGCTGTTTGTCATATCAAGCTTAGAAAATTAGCAACCACGACACTCCTCAAACACGGTTAGTGGTTCAGTTATCCCGTAGGCTGACACTAGTGTTTTGTTTCCAGCCCATAGGGGTATACACAAGAGAAATTTCGCGAAACGAAAATATAGAGATCTAATAGTCTTTTTATCAGTAGCCGTAAACACATTCCAAAACGGAGTCAAAGCGAGGACATGAGGCATCGCAAAAGCGTTGAACACACGGACAGGAATATGCCTATTCTAACTAGCTTTACAGCAAATAGCACACCAAACACTTTTCGAAGTTTCTCACTTAGATGAAAGATAAGGAGAGCCCTTGTCGTTTATAAAATATCCCTTATCAGGAGACAGAGATACTTAATACAGGCAGATAATTGAACACTCTGATTTCCTAACTGTACGCATCCAACATCACCGACAGATTTGCCGAAAGCAAGGACCTCGCTCTTCGAAGCATGAGAATTAAGACCAATTTCGGCATATTCCCTACTAAGCAGAGAAAAACTTTCTTCCACAGACAGTACAGTTCTACTTAAATTCAGTACATCGTCAGCTTCATTGAGTATGGAAAGGTCCAAACCTTTAAAAACAAAACTAATTCTAGCCTTTTTTTGTAACTAGAATTATTTATGCTTAACAAGAGCTAAGAGCTCATATGGCACTTGTGACTAGGCATGTAACAAAATTCTATGAATAAATAGATTGATTTAAAAGGAAAATAAGAGGCTTAATGCCGGTCAGGATTTAAAATAAGAGCTCTGAGTCACGATGTCCTTCTAAATATCAAAATTCATTAAGATCCGATCACCCACTCGTATGTTATAAATACCTATTTTTTTCTAATTTTTCCTCTCCCTTTAGCCCCCCAGATGGTCGAATCTGGGAAAACGACTTTATCAAGTCAATTTATGCAGCTCCCTGACACGCCTGCCAATTTTCATCGTCCTAGCACGTCCAGAAGGACCAAACTCGCCAAATCACTGAACCCCTCCCCCCAACTCCCCCAAAGAGATCCAATCCAGTACGGTTCCGTCAATCACGTATCAAGGACATTTGCATATTCTATCCACCAAGCTTCATCCCGATTCCTCCACTCAAAGTCTTTTCCAAGATTTCCCCTTCCAACTACCCCCAATGTCAAAAGATCTGGTCGGGATGTGAAATAAGATCTCTGAGACATAAATTCCTTCTAAATATCAAATTTCATTAAGATCCGATTATCTATTCGTAAGATAAAAATACCCCAATTATCACGTTTTCCAAGAATTCCGGTTTCCCCCTCCAATCCCCCCAATGTCACAGGATTTGGTCGGAATTTAAAATTAGAGCTTTAAAGCACAAGATCCTTCTAAATATCAAATTTCATTAAGATCTGGTCACCCTTTTGTAAGTTACAAATACCTCGATTTTCAAAATTACCCCCCCCCCCAAATCCACCAAAGAGAGTAGATCCGGTCTAGGTATTCGCTTTAGGTATTTTCTAAGATTTCCGGTTCCTCCCAATTGCCCTCCCCCCAATTACACTGGATCCGTTTGAGATTTAAAATAAGAGATCTGAGTTACGAGGTCCTTCTAAATATGAAGTTTCATGAAGACCCGATCACTTCTTCGTAAGTTAAAAATACATCATTTTTTCTAATTTTTCAGAATTAGCCCCCCTCCCCCCCCCAATATAGCGGATCCGTTCCAATTATGTAAATCACGACTTCTGCTTATTTTTCCCACCAAGTTTCATCCCGATCCCTCCAATCTAAACGTTTTCCATCATTTTTGGTTCCCCCACCCCAAACTCCCCCCAATGTCACCAAATCCGGTCGGGACTTAAAATAAGAGCTTTGAGACACGACATCCTTCTAAATATCAAGTTTCATTGAGATCCGATCACCCGTTCGTAAGTTAAAAATACCTCATTTTTTCTAATTTTTCAGAATTAACCCCCCCCCCCAAACTACCCCAAAGAGAGCGGATCCGTTCCGGTTATGTCAATCATGTATCTAGGACTTGTGCTTATTTTTCCCACCAAGTTTCATCCCGATCCCTCCACTCTAAGTGTTTTCCAAGCTTCAGGTTTCCCCCTCCCAACTCCACCCCCCAATGTCACCAGAGCTGGTCGGGATTTTAAATAAGAGCTCTGAGACACGATATCCTTCTTAATATCAAATTTCATTGAGATCCGATCACCCGTTCCTAAGTTAAAAATACCTGATTTTTTTTAGTTTTTCACAATTAACGCCCCCCCCCCCAACTACCCCAAAGAGAGCCGATCTGTTCCGGTTATGTCAATCATGTATCTAGAACTTGTGCTTATTTTTCCCACCAAGTTTCATCCCGATCCCTCCACTCAAAGTGTTTTCCAAGATTTTAGGTTTCCCCCTCCCAACTCCCCCCCCCCAATATCACCAGACCCGGTCGGGATTTGAGATAACAGCTCCAAGACACGATATCCTTCTAAAACCAGATTTAATTAAGATCTGATCGACCGTTCGTAAGTTAAAAATACTTCTATTTTTCTATTTTTTCCGAATTAACGGGCCCCCCACTCCCCCCACCCCAGATGGTCAAATCAGGAAAAAGACTATTTCTAATTTAATCTGGTCCGGTCCCTGATACGCCTGCCAAATTTCATCGTCCTAGCTTACCTGGAAGTGCCTAAAGTAGCAAAACCGGGACCGACAGAATTTGCGATTGCTATATGTCACTTGGTTAATACCAAGTGCCATAAAAAAGAAAACAAAAGGCAAGTGTCACCCACCTACTCACTCCCCCCCCCCCCCTATCTTTTTGTTTATAAAAATCAATTATTATATCTTAGGTTTTTGACTCTAGACACTAATGCCTCAGTGAAAATGGATCCCCCCCTCCTCCTGCCAAAATAATTTCTAAAAAAAAATTATAATGCACAAAACTTTATTATTTCAACCAACATGTTTTTATGTATGTATATCTATAGAATTCCAGAACTTGGTGTTAAGTGCATATTATTTTCTTCTTTTTTTTTACATAAATCTCCCCTTGTCTTAAAAAAAATCTATCCAAGGTTTTGCCTCTGGATTCGTCTAGGTACAAATGTAGCGTCAAGATAAAAAAGGGAAAATGAAAAATAATTACCAGCAATAGGAAGCAGGATTCCAAGCAGGAAGACGAGAAGCGATCCAACTAACTGGAATAGAAGATAGAATGCAGCCAGAAAAATAGCCAAACAAATAAGAGGGTGAGACTGCTTAAAAGATGTAATCTGCGAATGCGCGTCAGAGGCATACGAGAATCCAGCAACGCCAACAGCGAATGAGATCAGTCCCACAAGCATTTGTGTTGGATGAATAACCCTATAATATATTGGGCAAAATCAGCAAAAAATATTTAAATACTAAAAGAAGACAAAGTTTATATTCCCTTTGAAAATACTTTAAAAAATTACAACATCATCACACCTGCATAAAGGAGAAGAAAAAAGAGACCGAAGAATGATAAAAAAGGATATTGAAAAATAGTAGCCTAAAAATCCACCTGTTCGTATTCTGCACTCACCCTTGCTTTTGATAAAAGTCCCTGACATCTCTCTTCATTAGACTGAGACCTGTGTTCATCAAGGAGTATCTACGTATATATACAAGAATTTCCAAGAATAAATATACAATGATATTCAACGAATCTACACGCACATACGAAAGTCCAGCAACACCACCACCGAATGAAAGATAGTGGGTGAAATTAGCCTAACATACTGGGTAAGGTCAACACAAAACGTAATAAAAACTAAAAGCATCAGGAAGGGAGAAGATATATACTTCATTTAAAACTAATTAAGTAATTAACAACATCATCATAGGTGCATAGAGGAATCGAACAATGTAACAAATCGACCTTGAAAGATAATTACCAAAAATTTACCTTATTTATAATTTGACCCCTCCTTAAACAACCAAGAGAGATAAAACTCTACAAAAAGAAAACTTCAAACGAGACGACGGCCAGTAAAATTGAAAGACTAAAACAACGCGGATATTTCGCCTGTAGCCAAACAAGGCGTCCTCAGCACAAGATAAAAAGAAAACTAAACTAAAAACAAATAAAACCACCACAAATAATAATAAATGCAATTGTCGCTACTTATCCACGTAGGGAAAAGCAGCTATTTGAGTTACTTCAATGAGAATCAAAGAGCAACTGAGGAAAAATTATGAAAATTGAAACTTAGTTAATTATTCTGTTGCGAAATAATCCTCTTGTAAGCTAACATTGCAGCAACTCTTTTAGGTCTAAAAGAGTTGGGTTTTAGCTTACAAGTTGGGTTTTAGGTTTTAGGTTTTTAGATTAGTTTTCTTTTAATTTTCTATCTTGTGCTGAAGACGCCTTGTTTGGACACAGGCGAAATATCCGCGTTGTTATAGTCTTTCAATTCTACTGGCCGTCGTCTCGTTTGAAGTTTTCTTTCTGTAGAGTTTTATCTCTCTTGGTTGTTTATTGTCATGTCGCGCCAGTTCGGCTTAAGAACTTTCGACCCCTCCTTCACCAGGAAAGCCCAATGATACCTCTCCCTCAAAGAGCCCGCCCGGCATATATTAAGGAGCATCATATATAATATCTATATAAATAAAAAATTAATTCTTTATTCAATAAACTTTACTTAAAAACAAAAAGAAGCCGAATCCTGTTTTATAGGGAACAGAATCAGTAGTATATCCATGAAGAGGAGCTGATCAAAGTACGCAAAAAACTGGAAAATAATTTAAAAAAAAAAATAAAGATAGAAAGGTAGATATAACATAGAGACGGAGAAAATAAAAAGTGAGAGATAGAGAAAATGTAAGGGGCAATGCTAATGAAACTTTATAAGTTAATCATACAACACCTAATATTCAATCCTTGATAGGAAATTGCATTATGAGCTTCCTGATTGCAATGCGCCCAAAATGCTGTGACAGCCCTACTCCCCTTACTAATAAGGGCCGAGCCCTGGTGCATATATTACTAAAAGAAATAACTTTCTATTTGATATGACCTATTTTAATTAGGATTGTAGATTAACATAGACTATTGCAGTTTTCCAATACATCCTTTTATTTATCATACAAGCAAACAAATATCCAATATCTAATAGATTAATTTTGATTCGTTGAAGCATAAATTAATCCCCTGCACAAATCTTAAAACCAGTCACTGCCCGAGTCTTTTTTTGATTTTTACAGAAACAGGTAACAAGTCTGTTGAGCAGCCTTGAGGCCAAACACTGGGCCTAGTATTGCCAAAAAGAGATCAATCCACTGCTCTAACACAGGGTCAACAAACTAATAGTCAAGTCAAAATTAAAACGAACAGAAATTCTACAAACAGAAGGTTGGCTACTGGCTACTGCAACCCCTACCCTCCATCAATAGACCTTCTAAAGATTAACGCGTCATTTGCACTCTACTGAAACCATTATCTTTTTGTAAATACAACATAAAAAATAAAGAATAAAATCTAGAATCTTGAATTGTGGAAATTTCTATGAATGGATTTGAAACATTAAGTTTATTTTCATCAGTTCTTTCCAATCATATTGAATACTATGGTTATCTTATTTTGTTTCCACTTTTCAATTATATTTCGAAAAATTAAACCACACTGTTCAAAACATATGTAGTTTTCAATAAAAAAAAACAAATTGCACAATATCTTTTAGAAATTAAGCTGGGGTGAGGGTATTCAAACTTCTATTTGTCGTAATTAATACTTGTTTCGAGTATGAAATAATTGTTCATTTTAGTTTCTTATTGTTTGAGGATTTTTACTGCTCCTCTTAAGTTTTAATACGACTCTTTACTTTTCCTTGAAAAACTCCCTTTTAGCAAGTTTAATATTTAAATTAATTACTGGAAAAGACTTCTTGAAATTCTGTTAACTATTTTTCATTGATAATATTTTTCCCCATTGAGTTTAACAGTAGATCATTTTTAACAAGTCAGTTAAAAATCTATATAAGTGAGGAAACTGAATAAACAAATAATGAAAATTAAAAGAGCTCAAAGCATCAATTAAACCAAACTCAGAGCCTCACACAAAAAGGCCAAGAGGCAACTGGATTTAAAAATCCCAACTGAAAATAAAACAGAAAATTCAGATACGAACAATCCATTTTGTATATCTGGTCACATATTAGACTTAGGTTTATCTGACCTCTTTGAATTCTATTTATTAACTGTATTATCAACTGATTTCGATAAAGAAACACACCACTATTATTGCTAGTGACTTTTGATTAGGAGTATGAGCTAAGAACGTGTGGCCTTTTCACAGCCAATCTCAGAACATACAGAAACAAAGTACTATTATTGCTAGTGGCTTTTGTTAATGGGTACGAGCTATGAACGTGCGGCCTTTTCAAGGCCGAACTCAGAACGTACGGCCCTTCCAATTCAAGAATTGGGATTAAGAAACACAATACTATTATTGTTAGGGGCTTTTGATTAGGAGTATGAGCTAAGAACGTGTGGCCTTTTCACAGCCAATCTCAGAACATACAGAAACACAGTACTATTATTGCTAGTGGCTTTTGTTAATGGGTACGAGCTATGAACGTGCGGCCTTTTCAAGGCTGAACTCAGAACGTACGGCCCTTCCAATTCAAGAATTGGGATTAAGAAACACAACACTATTATTGCTAGTGGGTTTTGATTAGGAATACAAACTAGGAACGTATGGGCTTCTCCTCACTTTTGGTCTGAAGAACCTCTCACGAAGAGTGGAAAATATGAATCCAAAATGAACCATTTAAGGCTTCAGAGAAAACAGAAGAAGCTCTTATAAAATCAATTCTTTTTAATACAAGCGCAAATTCGCATGATATAGAAAAATTCGGAGAAGTTGGAGTCGTCTTTGTTTGTCTGCAATGCTAATCTTTCGCTGTCAATATAAATTCCTAGAGTAAATTCACACGTTTTTAAAGGCGAAAATTTTCTACAAACTTTTTCTTTTTGGTTCTTATTGCTTTTGAATTTAGTCATTAATGATATCGGCAAAAAAAAAAATTAAAAACCACAAAACACATATTATTGCTATTGAATCATATATATATATATATATATATATATATATATATATATATATATATATATATATATATATATATATATATATATATATATATATATATATATATATATATATATATATATATATATATAGGCCTTGGGCTTAAAAATAAAGCAAACAGATTAGAAACTTACCCTACAATGGTAAAAATCACAAGCCCTAGCATAAAATAATTTGTTTGGTAGTAGAGAAGGTTCTGAACAACCCTGTTTCCCCATTTCTCAAAGTCTTTGAGGTTTGGTACTTGAAATCTAGCAGACTCGAGCAAAAAGTCGTCCAGGGATCTCAGAGGAGATAATTCAATACCATTGTCAGTCTTAGTCGCTGAACTTGACATCTGTAAAAAAAGAAGATAATTTAGTTTGGATTCTGTTACCTTTAGCAAATCTAGATATTACTGTCTTGAGAACTTAAACAGGATAACAAAGCTTTTTTGACGTTATACTATTCATTGTTTTATATCAAAACAACCCCAATCTTTATTGTTGTGGGTCTAATCCTGGTTCTGAATTTCACCAGACTGAGCAAAATTGTGTCTGTTATTGGTGTAAACCTCGACAAATAGAGCAAAACTATTGTTGCACTGTTTTAATCCTTGTTCTAACCAAAACAAACTAAGTGAAAATTTTTGTGGCTTTTGCTCTAATCCTTATTCAAGAAACTAAGCGAAACTTTTCTTGTGGTTCTAATCCTTAATTCTAAGTAGAAATTCGCTGTTCTAATCCCTGCTTATAACCTCAATAGTCCAGCAAAGGTTTGTTGTTGTTGTTATTCTAATGCTTATTCTAAACCTTGATAGACAAAGGGAAACTTTTATTGTTATTATTCTAACCCTTTTTTTTAACCTTAACAGACTAGGAAAGGATCGTATTGTTGGTGTTGTAATACGTGCACTACCTCCCATAAGACAAAGCAAATATCTCTTCACATTTTAATCCTTGTTCTAAACCACATTAGACAAAGCACAACTTTTGTTGTTGTTATTTTGTAAGAAATGCAGATCACAGCTAAAACCATGTCTAATCTTTTATTTCATATCATGATTTGTTTTGTATTTTTTACACTGCACCTTTTCTATTTTCTTTTGTTTTATTCTCAACAAAATTCACATGATCTTTTGCACATTTAAATTGAATAGAAGCTTAAATTTTTCTAAATAAACAATTTCATATTGATAGTCAAAAAAATTTGTTAAGCTAATATACCACTCTCTATGGTGCTTCGTTTGAGATTCCAATTTTTCAAGAAAAGACAAAATTCTTCAATGGAAAATCCTGCCAGGACGACAGTGAATAAACAGGATGTCCCATTTATTTAAATAAAACAAAAAATTTTCTTGCCACATTCAACATTTTTCATTTATTTTAAATATTTTCTGCGTTTTCTTTTTACATATTTGATACCTGAACAAAATAAATTTCTTTGTATATGCTTCAAAACAGATAGAATTATCTTTCAACTATTCAATAAATGGATTAACTAACTTTAAAAAGCGCAGGATTACCAGTTGTCACTCTTTTGAATTTTTGCTACTCTTTCAGATTTATTAAGTGGAGACCTTGCTCAAGAGCCTGAATTTAATTTTAGGTCTTGTCAGTTTTAACTACATTCCTAAGTAGGTAAAACAAAACCGTACAGGTATGTGAGTTTGAATTTAAATTGCTCTGAAGACAGTTGTTTTTTTTTTTTTTTTTTTTTTGTAGAGTGTGTTACTTGGTACTAGTGGGTACCATATCATTTTCCATGGAACCACATTATTTTATTTTTTATCATGAGTGTCAAATTGATGTACCCTTTCTTCCAAGACGTGCTTCTGCTGTCCTGTTAGCTGATAACGAATATTGGTTAATATTATTTCAAACAAATGATACAAAATTATATAGATATATAAAAAAATTACGAACAAATAGAATATAACAAAAGCATATTCTTGTCAAAAAATTCATTAAAAAAAAATACTATAATGAAAATGATTGTTTTTTAGATGACATGTTACTAGTTTTATTTTTAGGCTCGAAATTTTTTTTACCCTTCTAAAAATAGTTTAGTAGCAAAACTTCCAGAACTTCACATATATTGTTAATTCACATCAACAATATTATTTGGCAACAATCTAGAGCTTTTTTTTAACAATCTTGGAGCTTTATTTGGCAACAATCTAGAGCTTTTTTTTTTTTTTTTTTTTTTTTTTTTTTTTTTTTTTTTTTTTTTTTTTTTTTTTTTTTTGTAGACTGGTGGAAACTACTGCTACTATTCGCCACCTTGCTATATGCCAAACATTTTCATTTAAAAATATCCCCCAAAAATCTAGTATATCTTCCTTTTTTGTTAGTGCCCGGGCATCTGCACTATACTCAACAAAACTCAGAGTAGTTGCCTCGAATACACCAAGTTAATCAGATCCCTTTGCTCTTATATACGTTTCAAAGTCGAATAAAAGCACGTTGAGCTTTTGCTCGTCTAATCTTTACGCTTTTTCAGTCACTATTTTCCCCTTCTATTACCCTGATGTTAGGTGTAATGACGTTAGGAATATAAGTATGTCACATTACAAATCGCTTCCATACAACGAAATTGACCCAAAAATTAAAAGGAGGAGGTGAAATTTGAAAGCTACGGAATAGAAAAATTTCAATAGGAAAATTTTAGACATTTCTTCAAATAATGTTCGTATCAATCCTCATAATCTGCAATTTGGAACGCAAACAATGTCCTTTGTCTCCAAACACTTCAATGTCCAATTCAATATTTCAACCTCAATTTTTTTTGTACTCAGCAGTTTTGTCTGTATTGTGGATAAAATAAATAACCTGTTTGACCGATTTTTTCCGCTTGGCTTTTGGAGGGGAGTATCAGGTTGTTTGAACTTGAATGGATAAGATCTTTGAAAATCACCCACTTACCCCTATATGACTTAGGCAGCATTCCCTGCCCGGAAGTATTTTCTGCACTTGTCTTAAGACCCAGATTTATGCCTTGTTTATAAAGACAATCGCAAACATAGTTACACTCCTCTATACTGCTCACAACTAATCAAATATACTCTGAATAATCTAAGTCAGACATTACCTTACAACTCCCATCACCCAGCCTTTTCTAGGATTGTATGGAAAACAAAGTCCAGACGAAATTCAGAATAATTAACGAATGGCGCAGCCCAACGAGAATCTGCTAAGCTTGTCGTATCAATGACTTCAAAATATAAATTTAAAATTTCCTTCAGATGGAGAACGTCAAAAATCTATTGTCAATCAGCAGGATCAAAAGTTTCATAATAGTCAATATAACACTAATCATCAATTTACTAAGAACCACTGCCAAAACTACTCAATGATATTAATCAAATACTTAAAACTGCTACTACTACTACTACTACTAGTAGTAGTAGTAACAACTCACCGCAGCACCAAGTCGCCTGAGGCTAACATATCTACGCACGCTCTTCCTCCATCCCCATTTATTTAAAGCCTCCCTTTTTACACTCTCCCAGGAAGTTCCTATTTCCTCTAAGTCTTTCTTTATGACGTCCTCCGACCCAAAACGAGGACCCCCTGCTTTGGATCACTCATTCTTCAGACCCATAGTTGATCTTTGTCATCACTCTAGCTTCTAATATTCTAATCTTGGTTTGCAGACTTACATTCCTATTCTTCCAAACTTTTTTAGCTGTGAAAAAATCACCCTGAGCCTTGGCTACTCTACTTTTAACATCTTCACTGCTCCCATCGTCTTTACTAATAATGCCATCAAGGTAAGTGAAACTGCCCACCTGATCAATCTCTTCGTTACCCAACGTCACCTTTTCATCTTCACTCATTCCTAGCCTTAGCGACTAAGTCTTCTAACCATTAATTTTCAAACCTATAATAGCACCCGGAAATCCCAAAATCTCTAGAAGTTAATTCATTTTTCTCTCACTTTCATCTAAGATGCTTAAATCATCAGCATAAGCTAAGTCCAGGAGAGTTTTTCCTCTCCGTTTGATTTCCTGGTCTCACATTGCCTTTCTTTTACTCCTTAAGACCAACTAACAATAGCGTTTACCTTACATTCAACTTGTTTACAATTATTACTGTATCAGTGCATCCAACCCATGATCCTCCCCAAACAAAAACGCAGAGAATTCCATCATATCTTGCTAATTTTCCTATATTTTTCAATTACCTTGCCTTTTAAGTATCTATCTAAATCCCCCCCCCAAAAAACATATATGATTGTGCTTACCCACAGCAAAATTTCTAAATCTACACGGAATTTTTTTCTGGGGGGGACGTTCATTTTCACAAACAAGTATTTGTTAATTTGTATAAGAAGTGGCCCCAAACTTTAGAAAATTTAGTGATTGCAACCACCCACCCACCCCCCGCCTTCCTGCGTACATCCCTGACAAACGGGGTGATTTCAGATACCTTAAATACAAGGCAAACCTTTTATGTTTTTGAGATTAGACATTACTGAACTCATTCTAAACGTTTAACTTCAAGACACACTTTTATTTTGAGACATTTAAGATATATAAATAAGAAATTTTATTCCAAGAATTTAACTAGGACACACAGTAAAATGCAACAACAAACTCTCTGTTCTAGTAAAAACAAAAGCCAAATACTTTCCACGTTATAAAAAAGGAAATAAGAAGAAAAACACATTCAGAAAAAAAATTACAAGCTCGCTTTCTTCATTACAAAAATAATCTTAAAGGTCTCTATTTCAATCAGCTTAAGCAACAGCATAGTGAAGCAAAAAAAGATCCATGCACTTTAAATATTATCTTTATTTTTAGTGAAGTACTACCTTTTTTGTGATCTTTCAAAAATTAGTTTAACAGAAATACAAAAAAAAGTGTGACGCACAAAAGACATTAGAAAAAAAAGCAAAGAAAAACAATGATAATAATAAAGAAATCTAAAAACAGACTTTCAGACAGTTGAAGAGCCATTAGTTTAAGAATGTATTTACCAATTTTCATGTAGAACTTGCACTAGTTAAATTGCTGAGTCTATTTGCTATAAACTCAGCAATTTTACAAAATATGTAAAAAATAACTTGGTGTAAATTCACTAATTTAATTTAAAATTAAAAAAATTACAAAATACCCAGTTATAAATTTACCAGTTTCATCAATTATAATTTAGAAAATAATATGTTACTTAACATAGTAAACATATATTACTTATTTTTGTCCAAGAGTAACTTCGTAGACCTTAAAGAAATTCGTTTTCATCTGCCTAAATCCTAACGTAAGTTATCAGCAGTGTTTTTACTACAGTGCCATATGGTTTTACCATGTTATACTCATACTAGCCTTTTCAAAACTTTCTAAGCTACTGACCAAAAATTATAATTACTACTAGAATTCACACAACACAAACTGGTAGCCTGGGCCATACCGTTACAACTTTTTACCTTGAGCACGTAATAGATACTAAGTGAAGTAGCCTTGAGAAGTCAAACGGTCTAACTATTGTCTTGAGTGACCTCCAAAAAGACTTTGACTTGAGGGATCTAATGACTTTTACAATACCACAACTGTTATAACTAATATATCACTGCAGCACCAAGCCACCCCGGTGGCTTGGTGTTACACATCCTCCTCCGTCCCAGTCTATTGAGAGCTTTACAGCTTAACCTCTCCCATTTAATACCTATTTCTTTTAAATTTTTTCTTATGGGGTAGAAATTTTTTCTACCCCATTGGATGACGCCCTGCTTTTTCGTCTCAGAACAATGACCAAAAAGTACTATCTTT
The DNA here is from genome assembly GCF_032884065.1 of Artemia franciscana. NCBI lineage: Eukaryota > Metazoa > Arthropoda > Branchiopoda > Anostraca > Artemiidae > Artemia > Artemia franciscana. The sequence continues at coordinate 20,920 of NW_027063679.1, forward strand.
GTTCATTTTTTGTCCTTCATATGTAAAAGGTGACATAGCCATGTCAACCTTTTGTTTATTTTACCCCTAGAAAGTAGAATCAAACCATGTTTCACAGAAATCCAACTGTATGATATAGTTAGTCATACGATTACCAAAAACTACCCTTAGACAACTCCTTTGGAAAAATTTTGCAAATACTCGCCAGCCTTTCGAATCACCCACGTTCACATATTGGCGAAATGCAGATGAAATCCCCGACAGATGAAAATCTGTGGATAACTTGTCCGACGCTGAAAATATAGCTATTCAAATAATCCTCTTGAAATTCTAATCCGTATTCATGCATATAAATCTTAGTCAGTGATTTATATTGGATCAGTAAACAAATCAACAGAAGTGCTTATTATATAAAAGCTGCAAATTAGCAAATAGGCTCGTCCCCACATTATACATCAAACACTTACCTATCTTCATTTAACATGTATCAAATATTGAAATTAAAATAAAAAAAAAATAAAAGCCAGAAAAATGAGTGGTTACATTAAACATATTTTTCTGGTCTTGTTTTCATAGCGAGATATTATCGTGAAATGGATACTTTAAACAGAATGTTGTTCAGATTTAAGTGTGCCTATTGCTTAGTTTAAGACCTCTTATTCTTTTGTTTGTTAGTAAATTTAGAGTGTTTCTGTTTTAGAACACCTAAACAATAAGTAATATCTATGAATTATTTTATATAAATACATATACAAGACGTTTTTAGTGTGAGGGGCAAAGAGTGTGTCTGCTAAAAGTGTCAAATATTTAAAAAAAAAAAGTTTTGAGACTGCATGTCCAAATTTTGGAGCATTTTTCATTAATCTAAAGCGAAATACTTGTTACGGCTTATACTAAAACTCATCCATTCTTCCTGTGCCTTGTATGCTATGATCAAATGTCCCCATAGGCCCTTTTTTTCTAGGTCAGGGGTGGGGGTCAGAAATAAAAATAAAAAATGTGTTTCCAAGTTCTGATTTCGATTTTTTCCAAAAGGAGGAGTTCTTTGAACCACTCTCCCTTCTTCTTCTTCTCTGTCACAGGCTATGGGTGATGTATGTGATTCATTTAAAGTCTATTTCACCCTTCTTACAGCTTATCACAAACTACACATTATACTTCCAGGAAAAACATTATTGATTTCTCACAGTCAAATATAAAAAAATTTATAATAACCGTTCATGGAACTAAAATAAATCTATAAACAAAATAATTGACTGAATAAACATACTGACTTTCAAAAACAAAAACCATTGCACAAGCAACCACAGTTTCAAATGTCATCTAAAGACACAGTAAGACAATATCTGCATCATATCATAGGAATAAAAAAAAGGCTCAAAAGTAACAAACAAAACCCCTTTCAAATCCTAATTGCTTAATTTTTTGTTTGCATTCTGCACTCAAGTTTTGACAATTTTGGCATGTCACTTTTTTCAATTTATGACAGTGTGAAATTAGAGAATTTAACGTCTTTTCACTAACTGAGGGAATATGAGAAAGGTTGACCTCCTCCAAATAACAACAAGCTGTAAATAACATAGAAAGTGCTTGATCAGTCAGCAGTACACAAGAAGAGAGATCAAGGACTTCTAACTCTCGTCTTTTCATTGCAATGCATTCAATCACTCCAGGAGTAACCCATGAACACTTGGATAAGTAGAGTTTCTTAAGATTCTGAAGCTTATTGACCAATGGTTGTAATGCAGCAGACTTCAGCCTAGAACAGTTGCTTAAGTCTAAAACCCTCAGATTTGGGTTTCTTGATAATACAGATATGACCACATCATCTGACAGGAAATTACATCCTGATAAGATAGCCACTCGAAGATTTCCACAATGATTTAAAACAAATTTTAATTCCTTTTCAAAAGTTCTGTTGGATGTTGACCTCAGTTTGCTAGCTTGAATAAATTTCATTCTTGAATAATAACTAATTACAATATCCCGACAAGAATTGGAGACCAATCGCAAATGAGACAAGTCACGCAAGCTTAGATAATGGCAGATCATTTCAATAGTATCCCAAGGAAGTTCTTCCAACATCTCTTCCCTAAAATGGATAAAAAAATGATAGAGACAAATGGTGGAAGATGAAACATTTCGACGTTGATAAACTCTTGATCAAAGACAACTCAGCAAAATTGTAGGCGAAACTGAAGATGAGCATTGGTTTAATACAACTTTGAACGTGAGCTACAGATAGCATTGTGTGAGGGCTTGAACTGCAGTTTTGATGAACAAACTTAGAAAAGAGCTATCCCCCTCCTCATCTGTATATCATACCCAGCTTTTTAAAACCATCAGTACCTTAACTCTGACAACTGATTTTCACTCTTATCAATTACCTGCCCCATACACAACCTGGCACTGAAATCATTTCGCCGCTTTTCTGTCTCCAAATCAACAGCCCCAGGCCCAAATAGTACGTTTAGAGTAATTTTTGTTATAGGGATACCATAAAGGTTTTTTTTTTTTTTACAACTTTTTTCTGCTGAATTAATGGGATTCAGATTCATTTACAGTAGCCTAGACCATATATCTCTTTCATAAAAAAAAAAATATAAAAAATGGTCATAGCCTCAAATATATAAATTTAAGCAAAGATTAAATAAATTTGCATTCTTTCAACAATCAGGAATGATATCCCACATCACGGGTGCCCATACTTGTGAACGCATTCACTCAAGTGAAGTTTGACATATAAACCACATCAAAGGACCACATTGAAAACTATATTTGTTGGTTCGCAAATGGAAATACCCTTTTGGTTGTAGGTTCCAATCCTATCCCTAAACACTGTCTGTTGAGAGTCTTATCTATTAGAGCAAATTACTGAATTATAGAAAGTTATTCATATGGCTTGATGCTGTCCAATAACGACAAATTTGTAGTTTGACATACTGATTATTCATATAGGAGGAAAAGTCAAACCTGTGCCCCCTCTATAAGTATAGCCATAGGGCATATTGGGGGCTACAACTAACAAATCATGTCTCCCTTACTCCCTCACATCAGAGTAATTTAAAAACAAAGGCCATAACTACGATTTCACATACACCTTGAGAAGAAACCCCTGTAACACCCTAACAGGTAGATTGTCTAGCCCTTCAAATTGTGCCCACTGGCAACAATATTAGCATATAACTAGTTAATGACAGGTGTTTTATAACAAAAATCTGAAATAAAAAATTCTAATTGCTATCAATCATGCACACAATAAGATGTACTCTTTTTTCTATACCCGAAAACGTTTAAGAAAAACAGACACAAATCTGTCGGTTATCTGTTATCTGTCTGTAATGATGTTTCTTGTGTATTAGTATCAACACAGATATTAGGGCCTATGAAAATACCTATTGAAGTGCTAAAAATGGCTGCATATGGGTCTGTATCTTGAGGCTGGCATGTTTTGAAGATTTTTTAGTAGAGCCATACCAAAGCAACACTAATCCCGGACAAATGAACCAATTTTAAAAACTAACAAGCAAAAAAAATATCATAAATAAAATGATCAGTTTAAAAATGACAGAACTAAGCAAACTACAGACTACATAAATGAAATGCGTAAAATTAGGAAAAAGAAATTTAGACAGTGAATGGTAAAGGGGTGGGAAGAAGAGATTTTTTCGTACAAACGTTCTTCTATATCTAGCAATGGAAAGTTTTTTGGGAGTAAAAGGAGGAATAGTGTTGAACCTGAATAAGGGAGATGATGCCTAAGGGACGGGTGGGGATAGTCGGGAAAAAACAAATCTACCTGTGGGTTATGGAAAGAACTATGGACAAATCGCAAGAAAATTTTTATTCTCCTTTTTTCGAGGTTAGTTATACTGGCACTCTGAAGAAGGGAAATAAAAAAAACACCCTGCCTTCACTAAAGATATTTTCTATGTATCATTTTAAACTGTCTTTATTTTTTCCAACGATTCCTTGCAAATGGAAGGATGCCAAACAGGTCAGGCATATTCAATAAATGAGCATACAGATGAGTGTAATATTCTCAAATAATGTGATTTAAGACATTTAGACTTATTAAGGGATTCAAGGGGGGAAAACACGTACGCATTTTAAAAAAAAATCAATGATTTGGCAATCACATTTTAAAGCATCTAATAAAATAGTTAAGGCCTATCTGATCCATAATATTAACTTGGCTACTTTTGAAATGTCTTGAAGATGTAGCTCACAGATGTAGGGACAGGTAGCTCAGGTACTCGCACTTCCCACAATCAATAACAGTGTATTATTGTTCATAATTGCATATATTCATTGTTTGCAGACTGGAGAAGAATAGTGCTTCCAGTGGCTAGTTTTTCAGGAGAAGAAGTCAAAGAGGTGAAAGGGCTTGTTGTTAGTCCATATACCTCCCTACAACTTTTGGAACTGGAACTGGAAGATAGATAGATTATCAATAGATCTATCCACAATATCAACACTACTGTTGTTTGCATTGTAACTTGTGCATCATAAGGATTATAATTGGGTCTAACATGGTTCACTGGAGAATAAAATTGTAAATAGCAAGAGGATTAGAACATGGGTGTAGGCACTTAACTACTTGTGGTCTTTGGGGAAAGAAACACATGATTATTCCAATTAAATAAAGGTTGACATGACAATTAATTAGAATGTTTTCTGCCAAATATTGTTGCTAGTTCAACAGCCATATGATTAAGCCAATTATTAGATTTTTTTAAGTTTACTGCAGATTGGGTCCACATTGAGACCAAAATATTGGATAGTAGATACTGACTGTGAATATCTAAATTGCTTAAGATCAGGATTATCTTTGCTTTCACCCCACTCAACAGTCACAAACAGTTGGGGGAAAATAGTTGAAAGTGCAATAGGCTGGGAACTGCCAAAATTCGTTTGCTACTTTCAATCAACTGTAGATATTCGAGGCACGTGTCTTTATTTTCAGATCATTTTCCCCTCTTCTTTCTCAGCTGGGTTGACAATATCCCAATCTTTAATTTATTCTTCTTTTCTTGTAATATGTTTGTAAGATTCTTCTTGGGACTATTCTATAGTCCCAATACTTTTCTTTCTCACACTAGCATCAAAACCTTCTTCTTCTTCTAGATGAAAACTATAACTAAAACTAATACTACTGCTACTAACAACTCATCCCAGCACCAAGCCGCCTGTGGCCAATACAGCTACGCCTGCTCTTCCTCCCTCCCAACCCATTCAAAGCCTCCCTATTTATTCCCTCCCAGGAAGTTCCTATTTCCTTTAAATCTTTCTTTATGACATCCTCCCATCCCAGAAAAGGACGACCTGCTTTCCGTTTAGCCCTAGACGGTTGGCCGAAAAAGACAATCTTCGGCAATCGGTAATCCTTTCCTTCATCGAAAGCGGGATTGAACCACATTTTTGTACAGTCTACTGTTTGAAATACAGTCAGTATTGTGACCAGAAACAGTCCGTAGGCAATTTCTCTGGAAAACATCTAGTAAATCTTCATTTACTTTTTAGAGCGCCTATGTTTCAGAGCCATATTTGACCACGGTCACCGCTGTACCTTCCAGTACTCTAATCTTGGTTTGAAGACTTATCTTTCTATTCTTCCAAACTTTTTTGAAACTGTAATAAACACAGTGAGCCTTGGATATTTTGTTTTTAACATCTTCACTGTTCCCACTGTCTTGACTAATAATACTACCAAGGTAAGTGAAGCTGGCCACCTTATCAATCTTTTCGTTACCCAGTGTCACCTTTTCATTTTCACTTATTCCTTGCCTTAGTGACTTAGTCTTCTTAACATTAATTTTCAAACCTATTCTAGCACCCTGAACTCGCAAACACTCTAAAAGTCAATTCCTTTTGCTCACAGTTTCATCTAGGATGCTTAAATCAACAGCATAATCGAAGTCCAGGAGAGTTCCCCCCCCCCATTTGATTCCCTGGTCTCCCATAACCTTTCCTGTGCTCCTGAAGTCAAAGTCCATCCAAATGATCCTTATGAAGGGGGATATAACACAACCTTGCTTCCCTCCTTATTTAATACAAAACCTCCAGCTAAGAATATTAGAGAAAAAGCTTTCATGCTAATAGAGAGAAGGAGTTTGTACAAGAATTCTCTGAGTGATAGATCATATGATAACAAAAGAAATGTACAGAAAGTGGAAAAAACATTAGGATATGAACTAAGGAGGTGTGACGTGGAGGCCATGGATAAAATTGCCAAGGATCTAGAAGATGCAGCTAGACTGCATAATAGTAAAATATTGTACTGGCATGTTAATAAATTGGGAGGGAGTGTCAATCCAGAGTTTTCTCAGTTAAAGATAGCAAGGGGGCCAAATATGGTGATAAGGAAAGACATGGGTGAAAATTTTTGAGAATGTACTAAACCAAGATACAGTTATAGGAAGAGATATACAGGAGAATGGAAAAGGTTGTGATACCTTGGATGTGAAGGAAGACTTGTTTTGAGAGGAAGAATCAGCAACAGTACTAAAAGGATTAAAAAATAATATGGCTCCAGGTGCTGATAGTGTGGTAAATGAATTTCTTGAATGAGGGCTCTGAGGTTAGAAATAAGTTACTGATATTTATGAATATAATTTTTGAAAAAGATGAAGTACCTTATAATTTCAGGAAAACCTTATTAAAATCACTGTATAAGAAAGGTGGTATTATTGAGGTATTAATCTAGGCTCTCCAGGTAACATCTGCCTTAAAAAACATTATATGCGCATTCATAAGATATACATGGCAAGTATATATGGCATAGCACAAGCAAACCCAAAAATGAATAAAAACAAAAAACAGGAAATTTAAACAAATATTAACCATGCAGCATATCATGGCACTCTCATAAACTACTTGGACCAGTAATTGAAACCTGTTCTATCCTTAAAGAGATGGGTTTTTGGTATATAATACTTGAACATAAGCCAGAAAACTATCCATAGACTAGGTTTGATTAAAAGCTAGCCAATCCATTCAAAATAGCCACAAACAACAGAAGGTCAATTTACACCCATAACAAGAACTTCATCCCTGCGAAAATATTCAATCTTCATATCCAGACCAGAGGATACAGTGAAGATGGGGCAGATGAAACCACTTTTTTTTACATGGTGCTTTTTAATTTGTGAGGGCAAAACCAGAGATAAGAATAACATAGCCCCTTAAAATGATTGTGTACCATCACCAGCAAAGCATCCTTCGTTTTTATGTGTCAAGAGATCAAAACCTATACTAGCCAATGATGGAGTTCAAAAATATGTGAGCAAAAAGCTACCTGATGAGGACATAAACCTGTTGGCCTACTGGTAAAAAAAAAAACATAGACAAACATGTACTTTTAGTATCTTTAGGAAGAAAGCACTTGAGCATCCTAGCCCTATAGCCAAGTAACAAGGTTCAGTGTTGCAGAGAATATTTAGAATTAACAGAGGACAAGATCAACTGCAAAACATTTTTTTTTATTTTGTGTTTTTGAAAGGTCAAATTTTGACATGTTAATTGAAACTGTTAGTGTGTTTTACCACTTTGAATTGTAGAACATTTGTAATGGAACTGAAAATAGTTGTAATCAAATAGGAAATACTTCAAAAAATTACACTGGCCAGTAACTGAATTGTAAATGGTTTAAAATTTCAGTTTCAATGGCTAAGATGACCAATTCTATTAAACCCTAAATTTCATATCCCTGCCTTATTCATTAGTGAGCTGTTTTCTAAGACCTGTGATATGACTTCTTTCCATGAATACTATGCACTATAAAATTGGGTGATAAGAGGGGGCGGCCAATACTGTTTTCATCACTTAAGCAGTTGTGGAATTTTCTTGCTTAGTATACATAACCAAAATAGATATCTTAACCAGGGCATTGTTACAGACACTGACCAGTGAAAAAAAAGTACCAAACTAATATTAATATGGCCAAAATTGTATTTGAGCATTTTCCTGGAAGGTAAAATATACATTAAAATAGCAAACAACAACAATTAGGTTACAATAACCATTTAAGAAGTACTGGACATTTTAAAAAATGTATCACTTTTATTAAAGTCGGATTTCTACTGCTAGGTGTATAGCTAATTACCAGTAATGCCATTGGTTGAAAAACCAATTGATTCCTAAACCACTAATATTTCTTTTTCATTTCAATTTTTAAAGATCTAGTCAATCTATACTAGTCTGATCAGTTACTAGTTGAACTCAACTAATACTCTTATGTGATATTAACTTGCTTAATTGTACAACCAGAATAACTACTACTCCCACTGAGATGATATCCCAACATTTTGGATCTTAGTAGCTGGGTTAATTGGGATTTGTCCTGCCCTGGGAAAAAATTATATTGTTTATTTTGGGTTGGAGCCCCCTCCTCTGTCCTAACCTGTTTTATTTCTTTATTAAATCTTTGAATTATAGGGAAATTTGGTTAAGCTCTATTACTGTCCATTGATACAAAAAGTTCTATATATGGCTTTATGTTTCCAAGACTACCTATCTTGTTTTACTTAGAATTCAAATTCTTTATTTATGCTAAGTCTATTAAGGCAGAGCAGTTTTGAACTAATTTGACATAGGTTATTCATTACTAGTACTTGAGGCAAATTTAGGAAAGTCCATGTGTTACCATCAACTGTCCAGAATTATCTATTTTCTTTTGTTTAGGGTTGTGACTCTCTTCCTGGACTGAGTCAGTTAAATTATTGAAGTTTCAATTTATTTTGAAATATGTCTGAGTTTAAATTATATTAAAAATAAAACAACTATCAACAACTCACCACAGCACCAAGCCACCTCAGGCCAACGCAGCTATGCACGCTTCTTCTCCATTCCAATCCATTCAAAACCTCTTTACACTCTCCTTGGAAGTTCCCCTTTCCCTTAAATCATTATTTGCGAACCTTTCTAACCCAAACTGTGGACAACCCACTTTCCATTTAGCCCAAAACTGTTGGCCAAAAAGGACAATCTTTGGCAATCTGTTATTCCTCATCTGCAGAATAAGCCCTAGCCATCTCTACCTTTCTCTCATTATCACCCTAGAGAGCAGAATTGAATCACACTTTTTGTACAGCCTACTGTTCGAAATACGATCAGTCAGTCAGGTATCCAAAAGAAGCCATAGGCAATTTCTCTGGAAAATAGCTGGCATACCTTCCTCCAAATTTCAGAGCACCCATGCTCAGAACCATATTTGACCACTGTCATCACTGTAGTCTCCAATATTATAATCTTGGTTTGCATATTTATCTTCCTATTTTTCCAAACTTTTTTTAACTGTGAAATAGCATGCTGAAACTTGGATATTGTACTTTTAACATCTTAACTGCTCCCATCATCTTATTAAGAATACTACCAGGTAAGTGAGACTCCTCACCTGATCAATCTTTTTGTTACCCAAAATCACCTTTTCATCTTCACTTCTAGCCTTAGTGACTTAGTCTTCTTAATAATAATTTTCAAACCTATTCTAGCCCCCTGAACTTGCAAAACCTCTATAATTTCATTACTTTTGCTTATACTTTCATCTAGGATGCTTAAATCATCAGTGTGATCTAAGTCAAGGAGATTTTATCTTCTGCATTTGATTCCATGGTCTCACATTGCCTTTCATGAGCTTCTTAAGACAAATCCATCAAAATGATCCATATAAAGGGGGATACCATACAAGAATAAAAAGAATCACTCCAGGATTAATCACTTTAATGTATTTGTCTGGTATACCATACAAGGATAAGATCTTTGCTAAAGCTTTTCTATCAACAGAATCAAATGCTTGCTCATAATCTATAAAACTGAGGGCTAAAGATGTTCGACAACTCAGGCACTTCTTAATTCTTAACCTAAGAGTTTTACCCTTCCCAAAACCCAACTGCTCATCTCTTTAAAATTTTTCTACAGCATCTCTCAGTACAAAAAGTATCATCATAGAAGTAATTTGCTGCCTACTAACATCAGGTTAATGCCTCTATAATTACTACTCACTCTTATCACCTTTCTTATAAGGGGTTTGATTAGGGTATACCTAAAATTGCTTGGTACTTCCCCTTTGAATTCTATTACTAAATTCAAACCTAAGAAAGGTTTGAACCTTATTTGTCTCATCATCTGTTTTGTACTGGTTGGGCTTGGGAGAAGTTGTTGTAATTTGACTCATTTTTCAGTAAAGAAGGTACTCACACAGAATTAGATGGCATATGAGAAGCAGGGTTTACAAAAATGATGAAAATATTTAGCTATAAAAAGCTGACTTTCTCTTATCATCAAAATATCCACCATACATTGAATTACTGGAGACTGTAGGTGATGGTGAATGACCATTGTAGCCTGTACTTGTACATTTCCAACACCCCCTTTGGACAGTAATTTTTACTGTTGTAGGCTTTACAAGTAGTTAAATGACTAAGTGTAACCCAAGTGTTGAAAGAGGAATCAGACAGAATCAGCATTTATAATTTATTTGAGTTAGTATCAAAAGAGAGCAATTTCACAAGACTGTATTAAAAATTCTACAAGCCAATCCAACATGGTTGCCAGCAAACATAACTGAGGTAGGGACAAGGAGAACACACTGTTTGATATCTTTTCAGTTCTTTCCCAACATATTTTAATCATTTCATTTCTAAGGGCACTCCCTTCCTTATGGTCCAATATATGGCCCTAGGATATAGGTCTGCACTAGACTAGGAAAAAAAATTGAACAACAAAATTCTCACTTTACAATTTATAGCTTACTTTTGCTAATCGCATCTTAATTATCTTAATTTGCACTCAGGAATAAAAAATGGTTTGATGTTGGATTTATTTGGCTCTATTATTGAAATGACAATCAAAAAAACACATTACACAAAATATGAAAAAGAGAGTTGTGACTGTGTTTACAGGCCAGTAACCACCTTCCAACTAGGAGAGTGCTAGGATAGACGCAAATTTAAGCCCAAATGGTAACAGTGAGCACAGATAGTTATGATCAAGGGAACTATCCTTCTATGGTTTAGAGTCGACATTGCTGCACTATGTCAATTTCTGATAGAGTATGTAAGTTGGCTGGGTATGACAAGCAGCATCAGTACCGTAGCCCAGCTCTTTCATATATACAGTCATTTCTGGGCTTATGAATCTTCTCAGGATGAATCTGTCTTTGTATTTCTTTAAGTAATTGAGTAAGGAACTTATATTGTGGTTGATCAACATATTTGGATATAAGTAGCGTGGCACTGCACCTACATTGGAAGGTCAAAGATAGGATTTTTAGGGTAGATATCCTTTCACTATATAGCTTTTTATCAAGTCCAGAGATGCACTAGGTGGCTCTCCTTTGCAAACCGTCAATAAGCTGTGTATCACTTTTGTGAAAAAGTGAAGCAAAGCAGTTCCAAAGTCACCACAAAGCAGTTCCAAAGTCAAGAACTGGTCTAATAATTGCCTTACCATATATAGTTTCAAGAAGGTTCCACATGATTGGCTAGTAATAGTACTTGTTCATTTAATAATAACAAGACTTGAATTTGCTCTGGAAACAGTTTGTACCAAGTGTTCATGGAGCTTTAGAAGATTATCTATTGTGACTCCCAGGTCTTTACAACTAGAGCTACTTGGGAGAGGAACAGGGGATGATGGCTGGTTATCATTCATAGTACAGTATATTGGTGTTAAGGATTATTGTTAACAAAAGGAATGTTGAAACATTTTGAAAAACTGAAATAGAGAATCCACTTGTCAGCCTATGCCTGTATGCAATTCACCAAGTACTTGGGTACACAAAGTAGTTTTGAATCATTATTGTAAAGGGTTAAGTGGTTACTGACTTTGGGTATCATATCACTCATATAAAGAAGAAATAATGTGGGTCCACTAACAGTTCCCTGGGAACACCACTTAGGACTTCACAGTGCTGCAATTAGGTACAATTGCCATCTATTGTGAAGATTCAATGAAGTTATAAAGCTTTCCACCAAGTTAATAAAACAGTTTCGTTGCATAGATTTTTTTACTTTCGTGCTGTCCAAAAAAAGTAGAGCTTTATTTAACTTTTTTTTAGAAAGTCTACAAAGTTCAGCCATTAGCAGAAGATTGTGGAAAATTTAATAAACCACACACAAACAAGTGTACATATATATCACAGTGTATACTTGTTTAAATATTCTTCTTGGTAAAAGAATAAGGGTTAGACAGAAAAAAAAATTCATCTAAGCCTTACTTATTAAAAGGAAAAAAATAATTAAAAAGGTGGGTTTCTCAGCTCCATGTCTGATTAAATCAGTTATTTGCATGGGCGCCCATAAGTTGAATTTTAGGAAGGGGGCTTGTCAGGTCTAACCAGCACTTCTAATCCAGTATAATAGAAAACACAAAACAAAAATATAACAGCCAGCAGAACAGCACTGCCTAAGTAAAGAGCAATGTGGGCACAATGTATTATTTGTTGTTTTTTTCTTGTTCATTTTTTTTTACCAGGGCAATTCTTATTGAAAGAAATGTTGAAGAAACTTCAAAAAGGGCTCATTCAATTAGAAACTTCCCCAACACACATTAAAACAACATTTTCAAACAAACATTTTGTTCAGCATAGTTTAAAGGTCCAAAAATCATGATTTTGAGCATGACAACCCCCCCCCACCCTCAGGACAAGGGTTGTAAGTTATGCCCTGGGAGGATTTAAGGTTTTCATATAAAGTGGTTGCATAAACCTTGGCAGGGGCTCATTGGATTGGTAATCAGAAGTTCTAGTGGCCTTTTTAACAGTCAAAAGTAATTGGAGGTCAATCAGCCCCTTCCCCCACTATAATTATTTCTCCAAACACATTTAATCAAGATGTTTAGATAGATATTTTGTTCAGCATAGTTGAAAAGTCCAGAAATTTAAGTCCTTGAGGAAGACCCCCCCTCCATAGCCCTCAAGGCAAGGGTCATCCTTGACAACAGCATTTTGGAGGTGTGAAATTTAAATACATAATTATATTACACAAATTTGTGAGATAAAACTTTTATTTCTACTTATATTTATCCTTTTCCACTCATATTTATGCTTAAGTAACGTTTCAAGTGGCTTTCCTTAGTGTGTGACTGTGCTTACTTGGACATTGAAACTGGAGGTATTTTATTGTTGATCCCCATGGGGATTAGCCTTTGGGTTTAAATTATAATTTAAACAAATAAAACACAGGCAATATATTTGGAGTGCTTCTTCTTCTTTCAAATTTGCAAAGCTGTAAATAGTGCACACTTGCCTATAATGCCATAGATTTCATTGGTTGAGCCATTTTCTGGGGAAGCAATATCAAATAATCAAGGCTGTATTGGTACCAGCTGGATTTTAATCCATAGATTGTTGGGGACAGTAGGATCAGCCATTAAGTAAATTTACTAAGCTGTCTTTTTTAGATTTTCAGAAACAGTCTGTATAGGGGAGTGATATGAAACAGGAAGTTATATTAGTGCTAGCAGGATTTTAATCCTTAAACTGCTGGGAATTTGTGATTTGAGTATCAGCACTTTCTACAGGTTCTGTCTAACATGAGATTTTGTGAAATAATGGTTGTATAAAAAAGGATGCCACCTGAATGCAATAGCAAACAGAAGCTAGTCAGCCTAAAAAAGTCCCAAGATTTCTAAACTGGCTGTATATACAGTCCTGAATCAGATTCAAAGGCAGTCTTATGTGATAGGTGTGAGAAATGGCTATGCATTGAATGCCTAAACATACCTGGCTCTGAATATGAACTTTTCACAAAAATGTCTACCATTGGAGACATGCAGAGGTACTTCTTGATTTACAAGCACTCAGGTGCTCCAGCAGACCCATTCTCATTGGCCAAAATTTCAAATTTCATAACATCTAAGGTTCTAGTGCTTTGGCTATTGTAGAAATAGTTAAAGCAGCAGTAGAAGAGATGAAGCAAGACATTACCAATACAATAAACAAAGTCAAGAATGCATTACTGATCTTGAGAAAATGTGGCCAAAAAATATACCATTTCAGAAGTTGAAGAATATGTTGGAGCAGCAGTTCAGGAAGAAACAAAATATTGGAACAAGCTATCAATTATCACCTTGAGGATGAAGCCCAAAGACTGTTCAGACAGGAGAAAGATAGAGAGGGGAGAAAACTTAATGTGGCTGCATATGGTATACCCCAGCAACCAGGAGTACTAAATGATTACCTGCTCATCAAAAGACAACTTGCAGAGCTGTACAGCATAACAAGTGCAAACACAAGCAATATTAGACACTTAGTTGATAGACCAAAAACCAGCCCACAGCCAACCACCCCCATTCTCACAAGAGGAGATTCAAAGAAGCTACAAAAATTAAACTCTATTAAATTTAAACTCTATCAAATTAAGTTTATTTATTAAATAAACACTATTCAAAAAAAAAATCTGTCAAGTGTGTTTTTCAAGAAGAGTCACTAATCAGTGAAATGAATTGAAGGATTCTACTGTCAGCCCTCTTTCTATCTAGTCTTTTAGACATCAACTTTACAGGGAGTGGGAGATGAAGTTGTGTAGGCTTGACTGGGAGTCATTGACTCAAGAACACACTAGGTCTAGGAGACCTTAAAGCTCTCAAATGGATTAAGGTGATAATTTGTGCTTACTGAAAACAAAATATATTTTGAATGTTTTTACTTTTTTACTTAAATAAATAAAAAAAACTTTATGATTTCAAGGAATAAATATCAGGATATGTATATTAAACTGACAGTCCACTGTCATTTTTTTTCCAGTAAAGCCTAGATTATGTTCTGGTCTTAAGAAGGCATGGGGGTTGTCAGCTATACTAATGTTAATTTTTCCTTGTTTTGAGTTTGACTTGGCTATTTCTTCTAATTTCTGTTTGCTTTGAGTTTTATTTATTTATTGATAGTGATTTGTGCTACTTTCACTCTTTGAGGATTGTTTGACATTATTTCTGCCCTTTTTGGCTTATTGCAGCTCTTTACTTTTCTTTGAAAGACTTCTGTGGAAAAAGTTTTTTTCAATACAAATATATAGCAGCAGTGTTCAGCCAGGGGGGTGGGTGGAAGTCTCCCTTAAGGGCAGCTAAGATTATTTGCAATAAAAATCACTGTAAGGTCAAAAAGGTGAAACTCTTGTGAGTAGGACACACTTTATAGCTTGCAATTTTATGAGACTTTATTAACTTTATTGATTCTGTGAAAGCCCTTCATTATACAGTGTGAGATCTAGCAGCCAGGATGTCCATTAGTCAATCTACTCATTCTTGGTTGATACCTCTTGCTGCTAATTTAGCCTAGAACAAAGCCAGGTAAATATACAACTGTCTATATTATTGACTTACCAATAATGTAAACATACCACTTGATATCCTTTTTATACTCTTTATGAATATGATAATTGCTTCTATTGCAAATTCAAATTTAAGCACTTTTTGACCTAATCAATCCTAAACTAACCTTATTATAAATAATTTTGGCACTGAGAAAATGTAGTATTATTTTGTTGAAAGTGACCAATAAAATGGCACTGAGAAAATGTAATTTTATTTTCTTGGAAAACAATCAATAACTCAAATTTTAATTGAAAATTTGTCATTTTTAAGAGCTCAGAAAGTGCTTAAATATGAATTTTGTGATAGAAGCAATTATTTTATTTGTAAAGAGCATAAAAAAAGTATTGAGTGGTATGTTCACTTTATTGGTAAGTCTATAATATAGACAGTCATATATTTACCCAAAGCCAATTATGTGGAACTTTGTCAAATGCTTTGGCAAGGTCTTAAAAAATTAGGTCAATAGGAAGGCCTTTGTCCAATAGCTGGGCAACCTGTTCATCAAAGAAGCTCATCATTAACAATCCTTTCAAGCCCTTTTGCAACAGTAGACATGAGGCTAGTAGGTCTATTATAATATTCTTCTATGAATATATCTTCCTTTTTAAAGATATGTGTGATAGTCTATATGCTAATGTCATGACAAAAACATTATCATAGTTTCTTTTGTTAAGTTTTTTTCATAAACTATCTTTAAATAATGTTCAATACCCAAACAATTGGAAATTCTTTTACATTTGGACATAAATCCAAATGGTTTTGAAGGGTCAAAAAACACATTCACAATGAAAAAAAGTATTGTCAAATATCATCCAAATTGGCAGTACTAAAATACTTATGGTATAATTGTAGTTGAGTGACTTCTTACTATCTCAGAAAGGGGCTAGGTTAGGAAAATGAAACAGGCTGAAGTATATTCTGGGAAGGTATTTTAAAGTGCCCACCTCTACTCCTTTTCCCATTAGAGGGCCCTGAAATTAGCCTACATGACAGGTCTATACCTATTGAAATTTTGACAAAACAACATTTTACCTTAATTTTCAGTGGTAAAATTCTAGTTGATTGACTTTTGGCTATCTTGGAAAGGGGTTAGGTTAGGAAAATGAAACTTTCAGGGATGGGTCTAAAGGCTAAAGTATGTCCCAGGAAGGTATTTTGAGGTACCCACCTCTACTCCTTCTATCTCTAGGGGGCCCTAAAATTTGCCTACATGACAGGTCTATACCTATCGAAATTTTGACAGAACAACATTTTACCTGAATATTCAGTTACCAGTTGCCTGTTCTCTGCCTTTAGTTCTGAAAATGCAATTCCTGTTATTTGAACATAATTCTGAGCCATATCAATATTTTTTTCAAAATTTAGGAAATGTATTTGCATATCTTTAAAACCTTATAAATTGGGATTGAGCAAAGTTGTGAAGCTTAAAACAATTTTGTTGTAGGCTACTTCAATCAAACAGAAGATCTATTTTGCAAGGTTTCACTTTTATAGCACACATATTTTTAAAGGTCATCAAACTCCCAAGTCCTTTCTGAGATAGCAAGAAGTCAATCAACTACAATTTTACCATATTTATTAACTGTTTAGTTATAGGATTTCATTTACCTCGTGAATATAGGCCTATGACTTGGGAGGAGTTGATTTGTAATTGTTTGGTATCATTTTAACTACCCCTCCCCCCTCTTTAGAAAGCTCTGAGCTTGGGCCCTAACACAAACACATTTTGCTTATACAGTGAAAGAAAGGACTTTGAATTGTGACAAAGTCTAGATTCTAAACAATAGAGAATTAACTTACAATTGGACTAGTTTCTTATTTTTGCTTTTCCTTGATTTCTTCTAAAGATTGCCGTCAAGTCAGAAAAATTGCTAGAACACAAAGCTAGAAAAAAACTCACTAGATTCAGGAGAAAAAAAATCCCTTATTCAGCGAGAAAATCATTAGAATCATAATTTAGCAACTTCAATAGACAACGAGCTTTAGTGTTTCTAAAGCACTGATTTCAAAAAATTTTAAAGCTATAATCAATGCGATTGATTTATTTTCTTATCATGTTCAACTCAAGGGCACTAATCAGCAGGGGGTACAGTTGCCCTCCCTAAATTTTGAAAATAGCTGTTATTTCGTCGTTTTGTTTCTTTTCTATGTAAAAATTCCTCTGGGTTCTGAAAAAAATATTTTCAAACAAAGTACCTGGAACAATCCTTCCCCAGCTCCAAGCGTTTTTTTTTAATGACAACTTTAACTTTTTATATTAATTTGTTAATGTTGACAAACAGTGGTGTAACGAATTTATTTTACTTCTATCATAAAGTTTTTCAATAGTCTTATTCAATTCCAAGCTCTATCCAAAATATTTAGAAATGGCTTTTTCATTACTGGATCTAGCATAAGTATTGAGGGATCAACAAAAGTTTTAAAGAAAATGTTTGGTTTGGAGTGTTTTCATTGAAAAAATAATAATTTTTTACCGCTGATGTATTAAATGAAGTTTGCCAACACTTTAAGTTTCCTTGACTTGACACCACTATGAAATTCTGTTAATTTGAACTGTGATGCTAATTTACAGTGGTCCTAATTTACAAAAATGTATGAACTGCAAAGATTTTGTATATTTAAAAATGCTGAAGATAATGAAGGTATTTTTGGTGTCTAGAGAGGACAATTACTCAAACTCCCACTATTTGGCGTTCCTGAAAACTTTGAAGAATGAAAATTCTAAAAAAGATTTCCGTGGCGCAAAAAGACATAAAAATAATAAATAATCTGTAGCTATATCAAACAATAGCTTTTATTATTTACAAGAAAAAAAAATTAGAAATAACTACTTGCTTGCTTATGCTTGGTTTATCAATAATGAAAATAATGGCTTTGGTCATTAATTAGGCACAGGCAAAAAAAACATTTCAGGCAACTGGCTTGCAAAATTTACAAGTTTTAAGTTGTCGCGTATTTTTAAATACATGATAGCCTTAGTTCGTAACTTTTGCTCGTATACCTAGTTTTGTTATTATTTGTATCGAAAAAATTTCACAGCTTGATGAAAATACATGGAAATAATCAATTCTGTCGAGATTTTCTTGCAGAAACTGAATCTAGAAATCATATTTACATATTTGATGAATTGATGAAAAGAGATCTTTCTTTTGTAAGCAAGGAAAAACAGCTTACTTTACAAATAATCCACGCCAAATTTACAATATTTTCACTAGTGGATGCCCAGGCCGTAATTAAGCTTTATGCGGGGCTGCCGTTGCAACATTTCCAGATTAAGCAGTATACTTTATAAAAAATTGTGATCTAACTTTTCTATCAGCCCAGTGGCCGTTAATTGTAAATTCTTTGTTTAATTTATATGTTTTGGAGGAAAAATAAAAATGTCTATGTCTATGTCTACCATTATTAATGAACTAGTGTTTCCGAGACATAACAAAGAGAATGTTGGGAAGTTTAAATTGCTCTAGAGTTGATATTTGAGCATGACATATGTACAATAACGCTGAGATAGATCGAGGAAGTGAATTTAATAGTATTATGGTACAGTGTTTTATTACAGTCAAAAATTAACCAAGACTGCATTGATCAAGATACTGATAAGAACTATTTTACTTCTTACCTCCAGAGGCTGTATGCTCAATAACAGCTCCTACTTTATTCAGGATTTGGATAAATTTTACGAAAACGAATCATGAGCATCCTTATCGGTCCCTGTCAAAGCATTCACTCGTGGAGGCAGGGGCGGATTCAAGTTTTAATTAGGGGAGGGTGCATAATAGGTTTCTTCAATAAACTTGAGAACAAAGACATGCCCGCAATTAAAAGGAAATCTTGACAATTATTTGTCATAGGTATGTAGTGGAAATGGACGTAAATTTAATCTAAAACCTGGCGAGGGCTTAAGTTCTAATAAATCTGTTGAGATTAAAATGGTATAAAATATTGACACAAAAAATAGTAATTTATAAAAACCACCCACTATAAAAAAAAAAAAAAGCTGTTCACCATCTATGAAAAAAATGTTATTTAATTATTTTCTGCATAATGTTTTCCCTTTGTATTTTGGACAACTATAGCGGATGAGTTAAGCTTTTTATTGTAAAAAAAAAAAAAAAAAAAAAAAAAAAATGTCCTTGAGCCATTTTTTTGGGCCAGGCACTCTTTGTGAAAATTTGTATAGGTCAAACCAGTTAGCATGTTGCCTAACTTTGTGGCATCGCTTAGTAGCTATGATAGTAATGAAGAGTGGGAAATAAGCATAAAGACACAACTTGTATATTCGTAAAAGATACATTAAACATTAAATACTAGTTTTTTTTAGGGGTGTAACAGGAAAAACAGAACAAAGATATAGTAATACATAGAAGACATTTAAAACTAGGGTTTTAAGTATAGGCAATAAAGCATTAACTAATCACTTTTTTAAATAGATGTTTTAATAAACAGTGTGAACGTCAACGAATCTCAAAAATTTACTAACCAAAATTTTACTTTTCATAAAAACGCAGCGTATCTTTTCCGCTTTTTTAAGTTTAATATATTTCGCTTATATTACATAATTCAGAATTTTACAGGAAAAAGTCTATTTCGCTGTTTCCGCTCCCGCCATATCTACTTATTACACGGTCAACGTCTACCTCAATAATTCGGTGAATGTTTATCATGGCCAGTCCTGTCAGTTTAGAGCTCTTCGTTAGTATTTCCTCTTCTATTTACCCTAAAATATTCGAATAAGACCAAAATCGTCAGAAAAATAGGAACTTTATTAAAAATGCATGTAGGTAGGTGCCTCAAACTATGTATGTGAGTCAAAATACTCCTTAAAAAAAATATTTATATGTTTTTTTATTTTTATATTTGATAGGTATAGATTGGTGATTTATATTCTCAGGGTTTCAAGCTGTAGAGCTTTCTAATTATTTTTTTAATCTTAATATTTTCAGATATTCAATTCAGAAGTTTAAATCTCGATATGTCTGTAGAGCACAAAAATAAAAATCTGAAATTTGACTCAGATTTAGCATTAAGTAAGAGAATTACCCTGTAAAAATTTAGACTTCATGCTTAATGTAAGGACATCAACAAAACAAGTATTTAAGACTTAGCAAAATTGCCTCCCCATAAAAATATAACAGTGATGGAAGTGAATCAAGTTGTCCAGTCAACAATTTGCAAGTAAACAATAACTCGTTTAACACACAGCAAAACTTAAAAAAAAACATCGATAATATATGGGACAAGAACTATTTGTGAATGGAACAGTTTTAAAAAGAACTAATAAAAGCAAAAAAAAGTATCGGAAAAATAAATTAAAAATTTGATATATAATTACATTAATAAGTACCTGTTGTATTTTTGTTTGCTATGATCATTTTTTAAATTTCTTATCGTCTTGGGTTTCATTCATACTTCTATGATAAAAGATTTGTATTCGTTTTAAGCTAGACTTCCATATTCAAGTTAAAATTTACTTATTCTAAGATTTTTTTCATTTATATTAGTAGCTATTGTATGTTTATTTCCTCTGATTGTTTATTTAATTTCTGATTGTTTGGGGCTTCATTGGTTCTTTAAAAGTAATTTCTGGTCGTTTTGAGTTTCATATATTATAGTTTTTATTTTTATTAATGCTGATATTAAGTTTAATATAGCCTTTACTTTTCTTTAAAAAAAACTTTCTTTTCTGAATTTTAGACAAGGAAAATTCGTATTGAAGAAGTTGTCCTAGAAACTTTGAAAAAGCTTTATTAGATTGGAAATTATAACGTATAGTGCCCCTTTTAAATTTCGAAAGTGATTGGAGGGCAACTAACCCCTGCCCCTACAGCCATCATTTCCCCAAACACATCCAATCACAATTTCGAGATACCTATTTTGTTCAGCGTAGTCAAAAGGTACAATAACCCTCTGGGCAAGGGTAGTTTATGCCCCGGGGCTTACAAGATTTTTATGGAAAGGGTGGTCGTACAAACTTCGAAGGGAACTCATTGGATTGGAAATCAGAAGTTTTAGTATCATTTTTTATTCGGAGGGGAACGACCCCTCCTGTCCATGTCGAATTTTCACTAAATGCATCCAATAGAAATTTTTGAGATAGCCATTTCTTAAGTCCAACGATCCCATAGCAAGGCCTTTGGGATTAGCACAACCTCCTAGAGTCTTGGAGCGAGGGTTGTCAGTCATGCCCAGTGGGCACATACAATTTTATGGAATAGATGGTCAGGTGAACTTTAGATGAGGCTTATTTGATTGAAAATGTATAGTTCTAGTTCCCTTTTAAGAAGGGAAGTCCCCTTCCCCCTCCCTGATATCTTCTTTTCCTCAAACACACCCGATCGACATTGTGAGATTGCCATTTTGTTCCTAATAGTCACAATAGCAAATATCAATGTCTTCAGAGTGGAAACACCCCCTCCCCCATACCCCAGGGATAAGGGTTGTAAGTTACAGCCCGGCATATAAGCTTCTTAGGGAACGGGTGGTTGTATACTTTGGATCGGATGGGGCTCATTCGATTAAAAGTAAGAATTTCTAGTTCTTTTTTAAGAGTCAAAAGTGAATGGAGGAAAACAAGCCTCTCCCCCAAGCCAATCATTCCCCAAAACACATCCGATCAAAAACTTAAGAGAGTTACTTTGTTCATCATTCCCCACAGTCCTCAGGGCAAGGGTTGTAAGTTAGGCAATCCGTTCACGTTTACATATAGCATGTGGTATTGAGAAAGGTATGCATGTTTGACTTTTACTTTCCAAAAAGACGAAGAACATTCAGGCAAGCCTTTAAGAGAATGTTAAGGCAAGTATTCAACAAAATCAACACATGTTATGTGTATACGGATTGTCAAAAGGGCATAACCCAGAAATGACTGAGTATACTAATTTGGAACTTCCAGGAAATGATAAGGGAGACGACCTAAAAAGCAATATTTGCCACTACCGGTGCTATTATAACTACTATGCTACTACTGCTACCAAGACTACTACCGCACTACTCTATTTAGAATATTGAGGGGGAACTTGAACTAAATTATAACACGATATGTGCATGTGAAGTAGTTTGGGTATTAAATTGGAACTTTCAGAGAATACTGAAAGGGGAGGATCATATGACCAAAAGGCAATATGCGCAGGCTACTACTAATACTACTATCGCTGCTTCATTCACTGCCTCTACACTACTACTACTACTACTTCTTTTGCAACTACTTGTAAGGCTAAGAGCATTAAGATGAACATTTCAAGAAGTATATGAACATACAGGCTATCAAAAGGACATATCAGCAATGGCTAATTGTATTATGTTGAAACATCCAAAACTTAATTAGAGGGATGTTCTGCTGACCAAAGGGCATTACGTTAATACTACTGCTGCTACTAGTGCTACCGCTATTATTATTGCAACTATTACTAAAGGCATGAAGTTGAAATTTTCAAGTAATTATGAGGGGGTGGGGTGAACTTAGTCACAAAACACCGTCTGTATGCAAGTTGTCAAAAGGGCGCCACAGCAATATCTGATGAGCAGTCTGGTGTCTGAAATTGAAACAAACAAGGCTGGCTACAGCGGATGTTGAAATAACAAAAAAAAAAAAAAATTAAAATCCTGATGTTACTGATTATACTCATACTACTGCTACTGCTTCCACTG